>NC_056731.1:939009995-939072361 GCF_019279795.1 Protopterus annectens | reverse complement strand
GCAGTTTTAAAAGTACTAGATTTTATTTTTTCTGCACCTAATTGTTTCACTGAATAGAGTGCTGTGTGCCTTTCTCCTGTAAGAGGCATGTTGATTTTCTTACTTCGTTGTTATCTGATATTTAATCGTTAGCCTAGAGGGTTTCCTCAGAATGTTTAACTGCTAGCCACAAAGTTTGAGAATTCATTTTATGCTTTATTTCTGAGAGACTTGGTTGGTTACAGTCACCTGCATTAGAAGCTGAAGTTAAGTGCAAACTTGCAGTACTCTATTTTAGTCTTCTGTTAAGTTCAAACTTGCAGTCTTAAAAGTACTGTATTTCATTTTTTCTGCCACCTAATTGTTTCACTGAATAGTGTGCTATGTGCCTCTCTACTGTAAGAGGGGGTATTGGTCTTCTCACTTCATTATTATCTGATATTTAGCTGTTAGTCTAGAGAGTTTCCTCTGTATTTTTAATTACTAGCCACAACGTTTGAGAATTCATTTTATGCTCAATTTCTGAGAGACTTGCTTGGCTACAATCACCTGCATTAGAAGCTGAAGTTAAGTGCAATCTTGAAGTACTGTATTTTAGTCTTCTAAGTGCAAACTTGCAGTTTTAAAAGTGCTGTATTTTATTTTTTCTGTCACCTAATTGTTTCACTGAATAGTGTGCTGTGTGTATATCTGCTATAATAGGGGGTGGTGGTCTTCTCACTTATTTGTTATCTGATATTTAACTGTTAGCCTAGAGGGTTTCCCCTGTACTTTTGTGCTAGCTACAAGGTTTCAGAATTCATTTTATGCTCAATTTCTGTGAGTCTTTTTTGTTACAATCACCTGCATTAGAAGCTGAAGGTAAGTGCAAACTTGCAGTTTTGAAAGTAATGTATTTTTTTCTGTCACCTAATTGTTTCACTGAATAGTGTGCTGTATGTCTCTCTGCTGTAAGAGGGGGTGGTGGACTTCTTACTTCTATTTTATCTAATATTTAACTGTTAGCCTAGGTGGGTTTCCTCTGTACGTTTAAGTGCTAGCCACAAAGTTTGAGAATTCATTTTTGTTCAATATCTGAGAGACTTGGTTAGCTACAATCAGCTGCATTAGAAGCTGAAGTTAAGTGCAAACTTGCAGTACTGTATTTTTGTCTTCTGTTAAGTGCAAACTTGCAGTTTTAAAAAAACTGTATTTTATTTTTTCTCTCACTTAATTGCTTCACTGAATAGTGTGCTGTGTGTCTCTCTGCTGTAAGAGGTGGTGGTGGTCTTCTCACTTCTTTATCTGATATTTAACTGGTAGTCTAGAGGGTTTCCTCTGTACTTTTAATGGCTAGCCACAAAGTTTGAGGATTCATTTTCTGTTCAATTTCTGAGAGACTTGGTCAGCTGCAATCACCTGCATTAGAAGCTGAAGTTAAGTACAAATGTGCAGTATTGTATTTTAGTCTTCTGCTAAGTGCAAATTTGCAGTTTTAAAAGTACGGTATTTTTTTCTGTCACCTAATTGTTTCACTGAATAGTGTGTTGTGTGCCTCTCTGCTGGAAGAAAGGGTGGTGGTCTTCTCACTTCCTTGTTATCTGATATTTAACTGTTAGCCTGGAAGGTTTCCTCTGTACTTTTAAGTACTAGCCACAAAGTTTGAGAATTCATGTTATGCTCAATATCTGAGAGACTTGGATAGCTACAAACACCTGCATTAGAAGCTGAAGTTAAGTGCAAACTTGCAGTACTGTATTTTAGTCTTCTGTTAAGTGCAAACCTGGAGTCTTAAAAAAACTGTATTTTATTTTTCTCTCCCCTAATTGTTTCACTGAATAGTGTGCTGTGTGTCTCTCTGCTGTAAGAGGGGGTGGTCGTCTTCTCTCTTCTTTGTTATCTGATATTTAACTGTTAGCCTAGAGGGTGTCCTCTGTACTTTTAAGTGTAGCCACAAAGTTTGGAAATTCATTTTGTGCTCAATTTCTAACAGACTTGGTTGGCTGCAATCACCTGCATTAGTAGTTAAGGTTAAGTGCAAATTTGCAGTACTGTATTTTTGTCTTCTTTTAAGTGCAAACTTACAGTTTTAAAAGTACTGTATATTAATTTTTTGTCACCTAATTGTTTCACTGAATAGTGTGCTGTATGTCTCTCTGCTGTAAGGCGAGGTGGTGGTCTTTTCACTTCTTTGTTATCTGATATTTGCCTGTTAGCCAAGAGGGTTTCCTCTGTAATTCTAAGTCCTAGCTACAAAGTTTGAGAATTCATTTTATCTTCAATGTCTGAAATACTACCTTGTTGGCTACAATCACCTGCATTAGAAGCTGAAGTTAAATGCAAACTTGCAGTACTGTACTTTAGTCTTCTCTTAAGTGCAAACTTGCAGTTTTAAAACTACTGTATTTTATTTTTTCAGTTACCTAATTGTTGCACTGAATAGTGTGCTGTGCATCACTTTGCTGTGAGAGGGGGTGGTGGTCTTCTCACTTTTTTGTTATCTGATATTTAACTGTTAGCCTTGAGAGATTCCTCTGTACATTTAACTGCTAGCCACAAAGTTTGAGAGTTCATTTTATGCTCAGTTTCTGAGAGGCTTGTTTGGCTGTTATCACCTGCATTAGAAACTAAAGTTAAATGAAAACTTGCAGTACTGTATTTTAGTCTTCTGAGTGCAAACATGCAGTTTTAAAAGTACTGTATTTTATTTTTCTGTCACCTAATTGTTTCACTGAATAGTGTGCTGTCTGTCTCTCTGCTGTAAGAGTGGGTGGTCTTCTCACTTTTGTTTCTTATCTGATATTTAACTGTTAGCCTAGAGGGTTTTCTCTGTACTTTTAAGTGCTAGCCACAAAGTTTGGGAATTCATTCTATGCTCAATTTCTGAGAGACTTGGTTGGCTACAATCACCTGCATTAGAAGATGAAGTTAAGTGCAGACTTGCAGTACTGCATTTCAGTCTTCTGTTAAGTGCAAACTTGCAGTTTTAAAAGTACTAGATTTTATTTTTTCTGCACCTAATTGTTTCACTGAATAGAGTGCTGTGTGCCTCTCTCCTGTATGAGACGTGTTGATTTTCTTACTTCTTTGTTATCTGATATTTAATCATTAGCCAAGAGGGTTTCCTCTGAATGCTTAACTGCTAGCCACAAAGTTTGAGAATTCATTTTATGATTTTTTTCTGAGAGACTTGCTTGGCTACAGTCACATGCATTAGAAGCTGACGTTAAGTGCAAACTTGCAGTACTCTATTTTAGTCTTCTGTTAAGTGCAAACTTGCAGTCTTAAAAGTACTGTATTTCATTTTCTTCTGCCACCTAATTGTTTCACTGAATAGTGTGCTATGTGCCTCTCTGCTATAAGAGAGGGTGGTGGTCTTCATACTTATTTGTTATCTGATTATGAACTGTTAGCTTAGAGGGTTTCCTCTGTACTTTTAAGTGCTAGCCAGAAAGTTTGGGAATTCATTTTATGCTCAATTTCTCAAAGACTTGGTTGGCTACAATCACCTGCATTAGAAGCTGAAGTTAAGTGCAGACTTGCAGTACCGTATTTTAGTCTTATGTTAAGTGCAAACTTGCAGTTTTAAAAGTACTGCATTTTATTTTTCTGTCACCTAATTGTTTCACTGAATAGTGTTCTGTGTGTTTCTCTGTTGTAAGAGGGGGTGTTCTTCTCACTTTTATTTGTTATCTGATATTTAACTGTTAGCCTGGAGGGTTTTCTCTGTACTTTTAAGTGCTAGCCACAAAGTTTGAGAATTCATTTGATGCTCAATTTCTGAGAGACTTGGTTGGCTACAGTCACCTGCATTAGAAGCTGAAGTTAAGTGCAAACCTGCAGTACTGTATTTAAGTCTTCTGTTAAGTGCAAACTTGCAGTTTTAAAAGTACTAGATTTTATTTTTTCTGCCATCTAATTGTTTCACTGAATAGTGTGCTATGTGTCTCTCTACTGTAAGAGGGGGTGGTGGTCTTCTCATTTCATTGTTATCTGATATTTAACTGTTAGTCTAGAGGGTTTCCTCTGTATTTTTAATTACTAGCCACAAAGCTTGAGAATTCATTTTATGCTCAGTTTCTGAGAGACTTGGTTGGCTACAATCACCTGCATTAGAAGCTGAAGTTAAGTGCAATCTTGCAGTACTGTATTTTAGTCTTCTAAGTGCAAACATGCAGTTTTAAAAGTACTGTATTTTATTTTTTCTGTCACCTAATTGTTTCACTGAACAGTGTGCTGCGTGTCTCTTTGCTGTAAGAGGTGGTGGTGGTCTTCTCACTTTTTTGTTATCTGATATTTAACTGTTAGCCTAGACAGTTTCCTCTGTACATTTAACTGGTAGCCATAAAGTTTGAGAATTCATTTTATGCTCAATTTCCAAGAGACATGGCTGGCTACAATCACCTGCATTAGAAGCTGAAGTTAAGCGCAGACTTGCAATACTGTATTTTAGTCTTCTGTTAAGTGCAAACTTGCAGTTTTAAAAGTATCATATTTTATTTTTCTGTCACCTAATTGTTTCTCTGAATAGTGTGCAGTGTGTCTCTCTGCTGTAAGAGGCGGTGGTGGTCTTCTTACTTCATTGTTATCTGATATTTAACTGTTAGTCTAGAGGGTTTCCTCTGTATTTTTAATTACTAGCCACAACGTTTGAGAATTCATTTTATGCTCAATTTCTGAGAGACTTGTTTGGCTACAATCATCTGCATTAGAAGCTGAAGTTAAGTGCAATCTTGAAGTACTGTATTTTAGTCTTCTAAGTGCAAACTTGCAGTTTTAAAAGTGCTGTATTTTATTTTTTCTCTCACCTAATTGTTTCACTGAATAGTGTGCTGTGTGTATCTCTGCTATAAGAGGGGGTGGTGGTCTTCTCACTTATTTGCTATCTGATATTTAACTGTTAGCCTAGAGGGTTTCCTCTGTACTTTTGTGCTAGCCACAAAGTTTCAGAATTCATTTTATGCTGAATTTCTGAGAGGCTTTTTTGTTACAATCACCTGCATTAGAAGCTGAAGTTAAATGCAAACTTGCAGTACTGTATTTTACTCTTCTGTTAAGTGCCAACTTGCAGTTTTAAAAGTACTGTATTTCATTTTTTCTGTCACCTAATTGTTTCACTGACCTGTGTGCTCTGTGTCACTCTGCTGTAAGAAGGGGTGGTGGTCTTCTCACTTCTTTGTTATCTGATATTTAACTGTTAGTCTAGAGGGTTTCCTCTGTACTTTTAATGGCTACCCACAAAGTTTGAGAATTAATTTTATGCTCAATTTCCGAGAGACTTGATCGGCTACAATCACCTGCATTAGAAGCTGAAGTTAAGTGCAAATGTGCATTATTGTATTTTAGTCTTCTGTTAAGTGCAAACCTGCAGTTTTACAAGTACCTGTATTTTATTTTTTTAGTAACCTAATTGTTTCACTGTATAGTGTGCTGTGTGTCTCTCTGCTGTAAGAGGGGGTGGTGGTATTCTCACTTCTTTGTTATCTGATATTTAACTGGTAGCCTAGAGGGTTTTGTCTGTACTTTTAAGTGATAGACACAAAGTTTGCCACAAAGTTTGAGAATTCATTTTATGCTCAATTTCCAAGAGACATGGTTGGCTATGATCACCTGCATTAGAAGCTGAAGTTAAGCGCAGACTTGCACTACTGTATTTAATCTTCTGTTAAGTGCAAACTTGCAGTTTTAAAAGTACTGTATTTTATTTTTCTGTCAACTAATTGTTTCACTGAATAGTGTGCTGTGTGTCTCTCTCTTCTGTAAGAGGGGGTAGTGGTCTTCTCACTTCTTTGTTATCTGATATTTAACTGGTAGCCTAAAGGGTTTCCTCTGTTCTTTTGTGCTAACCACAAAGTTTGAGAATTCATTTTATGCTCAATTTCTGAAAGACTTGGTTGGCTACAATCACCTGCATTAGAAGCTGACGTTAAGTACAAATTTGCAGTACTGTATTTCAGTCTTCTGTTAAGTGCAAACTTGCAGTTTTAAAAGTACTGTATTTTATTTTTTATGTCACCTAATTGTTTCACTTAATAGTGTGCTGTGTGTCTCTCTGGTGTAATAGGGGTGGTGGTCTTTTTACTTCTTTGTTATCTGATATTTAACTGTTAGCCTGGAGGGTTTCCTTTGTACATTTAAGTGTAGCCACAAAGTTTGAGAGTTCATTTTATGCTCAATTTCTGACAGACTTGTTTGGCTACAATCACCTGCATTAGTAGGTGAGGTTAAGTGCAGATTTGCAGTACTGTATTTTAGTCTTCTTTTAAGTGCAAACTTGCAGTTTTAAAAGTACTGTATTTTAATTTTTCTGTCACCTAATTGTTTCACTGAAAAGTGTGCTGTTTGTCTCTTTGGTATAAGACGGGGTGGTGGTCTTCTCACTTCTTTGTTATCTGATATTTACCTGTTAGCCTAGAGGGTTTCCTCTGTACTTTTAAGTGCTAGCCATAAAGTTTGAGAATTCATTTTATGTTTAATTTCTGAAATACCTTGTTGGCTACAATCACTTGCATTAGAAGCTGAAGTTAAGTGCAAACTTGCAGTATTGTATTTTAGTCTTCTCTTAAGTGCAAACTTGCAGTTTTAAAAGTACTGTATTTTATTTTTTCATTTACCTAATTGTTGCACTGAATAGTGTGCTGTGTGTCTCTTTGCTGTAAGAGGGGGTGGTGGTCTTCTCACTTTTTTGTTATCTGATATTTAACTGTTAGCCTAGAGAATTTCCTCTGTCCATTTAACTGCTAGCCACAAAGTTTGAGAATTCATTTTATGCTCAATTTCTGAGAGACTTGGTTGGCTACAATCACCTGCATTAGAAGCTGAAGTTAAGTGCAAACTTGCAGTACTGTATTTTAGTCTTCTGAGTGCAAACTTGCAGTTTTAAAAGTACTGTATTTTATTTTTTTTCTGTCACCTAATTGTTTCACTGAATAGTGTGCTGTGTGTCTCTCTGCTATAAGAGAGGGTGGTGGTCTTCTCACTTATTTGTTATCTGATATTGAACTGTTAGCTTAGAGGGTTTCCTCTGTACTTTTAAGTGCTAGCCAGAAAGTTTGGGAATTCATTTTATGCTCAATTTCTCAAAGACTTGGTTGGCTACAATCACCTGCATTAGAAGCTGAAGTTAAGTGCAGACTTGCAGTACCGTATTTTAGTCTTATGTTAAGTGCAAACTTGCAGTTTTAAAAGTACTGCATTTTATTTGTCTGTCACCTAATTGATTCACTGAATAGTGTGTTGTGTGTCTCTCTGCTGTAAAAGGGGGTGGTGGTCTTCTCACTTCTTTGTTATCTGATATTTAACTGTTAGCCTAGAGGGCTTCCTCTGTACTTTTAAGTGTAGCCACAAAGTTTGAGAATTCATTTTTTGCTCAATTTCTGACAGACTTGGTTGACTACAATCACCTGGATTAGTAGTTGAGGTTAAGTGCAAATTTGCAGTACTGTATTTTAGTCTTCTTTTAGTGCAAACTTGCAGTTTTAAAAGTACTGTATTTTAATTTTTCTGTCACCTAATTATTTCACTGAAGAGTGTGCTGTGTGTATCTGTGCTGTAAGATGGGCAGGTGGTCTTATCGCTTTTTTGTTATCTGATATTTACTTGTTAGCCTAGAGGGTGTCCTCTGTACTTTTAAGTGCTAGCCACAAAGTTTGAGAATTAATTTTATATTCAATTTCTGAAATACCGTGTTGGCTACAATCACCTGCATTAGAAGCTGAAGTTAAGTGCAAACTTGCAGTACTGTATTTTAGTCTTCTTTTAAGTGCAACCGTGCAGTTTTAAAAGTACTGTATTTTATTTTTTCGGTTACCTAATTGTTGCACTGAATAGTGTGCTGTGTGTCTCTTTGCTTTAAAAGGGGGTGGTGTCTTCTCATGTCTTTGTTATCTGACATTTTACTGTTAGGCTAGAGAGTTTCCTTTGTACGTTTAACTGCTAGCCACAACATTTGAGAATTAATTTTATGCTCAATTTCTGAGAGACTTGGTTGGCTATAAACACCTGCATTAGAAGCTGATGTGAAGTGCAAACTTGCAGTACTGTATTTTAGTCTTCTGTTAATTGCAAACTTGCAGTTTTAAAAGTAATGTATTTTATTTTTTCTTTCACCTAATTGTTTCGCTAAATAGTGTGCTGTGTGTTTCTCTGCTGTAATAGCGGGTGGTGGTCTTCTCAATTCTTTATCTGATATTTAACTGTTAGGTTTGAGGGTTTCCTCTGTACTTTTAATTGCTAGCCACAAGGTTTGAGAATTCATTTTATGCTCAATTTCTGAGAGACTTGGTTGGCTACAATCACCTGTATTTGAAGTTGAAGTTAAGTGCAAACTTGCAGTATTGTATTTTAGTCTTCTGTTGAGTGCAAACTTGCAGTTTTAAAAGTACTGTATTTTATTTTTTCTGTCACCTCATTGTTTCACAGAATACTGTGCTGTGTTTCTCTCTGCTGTAAGAGGGGGCAGTGGTCTTCTCACTTCTTTATCTGATATTTAACTGTTAGCCTAGAGGGTTTCCTCTGTACTTTTGTTCTAGCTACAAAGTTTGAGAATTAATTTTATGCTCAATTTCTGAGAGACGTGGTTGGCTACAATCAACTGCATTAGAAACTAAAGATAAGTGCAAACTTGCAGTACTGTATTTTAGTCTTCTAAGTGCAAACTTACAGATTTAAAAGTACTGTATTTTATTTTTTCTGTCACCTAATTGTTTCACTGAATAGTGTGCTGTGTATCTCTCTGCTGTAAAAGGGGGTGGTGGTGTTCTCACTTCTTTGTTATCTGATATTTAACTGCTAGCCAAAGGGTTTCCTCTGTACTTTTAAGTGCTAGCCAAAAAGTTTGAGAATTCATTTTATGCTCAATTTCTGAGAGACTTGATTGGCTACAATCACCTGCATTATAAGCTTAATTTAATTGCAAACTTGCAGTACTGTATTTTAATCTTCTGTTAAGTGCAAACTTGCAGTTTTAAAAGTACTATATTTTATATTTTCGGTCACCTAATTGTTTCACTGAATAGTGTGCTGCGTGTCTCTATGCTGCAAGAGGTGGTGGTGGTATTCTCACTTTTTTGTTATCTGATATTAACTGTTAATCTAGAAGGTTTCCTTTGTACTTTTACGTGCTAGCCACAAAGTTTAAGAATTCATTTTATGCTCGCTTTCTGAGAAACTTGGTTGGCTACAATCCCATGCATTAGAAGCTGAAGTTAAGTGCAAACTTGCAGTACTGTATTTTAGTCTTCTGTTAAGTGCAAAGTTGCAGTTTTAAAAGTACTGTGTTTTATTTTTTTCTGTCACCCAATTGTTTCACTGAATAGTGTGCTGTGTGTCTCTCTGCAGTTAGTTCCCCACCCACCCTCTCTGTTTTTGTCTTGATGTTAGTGTTGGTGGCTGTGGAATTGCCCGCCCCTCCTGTAAGTCTGTATTTGAACAGTTGTCCTTGGTCCATCTAATTTGCTCACTTAATCGAGTACAGTGAGATCATATTCTGAGTCTAGTTTTCACACTACTTAATACAGAGAGAAGATTTGAGAAGGCAAACCCACTTAGGTTCTTCCTTCCTCTTTCCTTGCACTTAACTAACACAAACAAAAAAATGCACTTTATTCATCTACTTTTATTGTATTTGTTTTCCTCCTATTTTATTTTACTTTTGCCTAAGTACTCAATTTAATTTATTCTGCTGTACTTTTTACTGCTTGGTAGTAGCCTGATTAAGTCTTAACTGTTATTTTAAGCCTTTTGGTTTAAGCACTTGGGCTGCATTCCAATTGTTTTACATTAGGAAGGTTTGTGATCTGCACTGTTGTGGCAGGGCAGGTAGCTTACATCCTTCTAAGCTGGGAATTTCTGATTGAAGGCTTGGTGTCTGCTATTCTAAAAGTGTATTAGTTCTGATTTAAGCAGTTGGGCTTCAGGCCAGTTATTCTACATTAAGAATGTTTGTGGTCTGCTGCACTTTTGTGGGAGGAGAGGCTGGATTCTGCCCTTTTCAGCTGAGAATTTCTGGTCACAGGCTTATTGGCCTGCTTATTTGAGCTGTTTCTTTCTGAAATTGGTGCGCCTTGTTGCTGTAGCATAGAGCAGATTCAGGCTTGCTGAGCTAGCTATGTTTGTATAACTTGAGCACTGATCCAGGCCATCATTTTTTGGAGAAGGTTCCTCTGCACCCTAGTGGCAGGGGTGTGTATTTAGAACTTGTCTGATTGAAGACTGCTGGAACAGGGCTCAGTTTTGAGCTTTTTTCTGGTTAATTGGGTAACTTGTTTAAATCAGTTTGTTTCTTTTCTATTGTTTTATATATATATATATATATATATATATATATATATATATATATATACAATTGCACTTAATTCATCTGCTTTTACTGTATTTGTGTTTCTTCCTACTTTATTACTAGGGGCATTGACTACAACTCTGATCTGAGATATATAACAATATGTATCATTTTCTGTGCATTTAAAGTTTTTTTTTAATTGTATCTGATTTATTTTCCAGAAAAAAAAAACAAAAAAACAAAAAAATGTAACTGTTTCCCACCTTTCTAAGCTAGTATAGTCCAGTTTTTAGGTTAGTGCTGAATTCAAGGCTGTGTTACAAATCTCTGTGTTTGCCCATACCTTACTTGGATATAAGGAAGTTTGTCTGTTCACCTGCGAGACAGGGGAGCTTTGAGCAGCCTATCTGTCCATGGATGAGTGGTTTCAGCCCAGAAATTAGTAGTTTATTGGCCATTTTGGGCTAATTTCTATCTCTTTCATTTCCCTGCTATAAAAAAACGCATTTGCCCGGTTTTGCACACCGGGCAGTGCCTGTTAGCTAGGATATAACTATTCCCGGCTCCACAAAGTCTCCTATTTAATTTTTCCCTTGAAACTAGACAAACTTTCAACTTAAGCACTCAAGCCATTCATTTCTCAGCCTGGCACTTGCTCAAAACTCATAGCAAGCACTTATAAAGCCTAGCACTAGACCCCCCCACCTATACTGATCAGAAGGACAAGGCTCTCTATTCGTCCTTACCAGCCAATCAGTACAACAGTTCACTGTACCTTTCCAGGCATGTCCAAAGGGCAGTTTCAGGTGTACTCTCCAGTCCAGCTGGTAAATCTGGGCATTTTG
Source organism: Protopterus annectens (assembly GCF_019279795.1). Lineage (NCBI taxonomy): Eukaryota > Metazoa > Chordata > Ceratodontiformes > Protopteridae > Protopterus > Protopterus annectens. The sequence goes on along the minus strand of NC_056731.1, from coordinate 939,061,279 downwards.
AGGCAATGTTACAACTGCCTCATGTACACAGACAACCCTCTCCTCCTACCACCAAACACTAATACATGCAAGAGATGCAATTATACAGCCAAACTGGAGTCTAAGCTTTCTCAACCCAAGACTGAATCAGACAGTCAAGAGGAGAAGAGAAATACTTGCATCACACCACCAGTCACACATAGACCCACTAAACCAGCATCGGCAAAAAACACACATAAATACACAAAAACATACTTGGAGGCTCTAAATAAAAATCTGCAAAAGCAACAGAGACCTCCAAAGCAGACATCCAAGCAACCTCCATACCCCAACACAAACCATGAAACACATACTTCACAAAACCAGTGTGCAACGCAATCACAGCCCTTAAGGCAAAATAACATACTCAACACACTAGTAATATGTGACTCTATAGTCAGGCACACTGACATCCCACTCACTAGACTGAATAAGGAGAAGGTTACTGTTAGCTGCCTGTCAGGTGCCAGGATCCACCACATAACACAAGCCCTCAGGTCACTCCAGAACAAGTACAAATATGACTCTGTCATTGTCCATGTTGGTGTGAATGACCTGAGCCATACCTCCCTGGACTACATGAATAGAGACATGAAAGAGCTCTCTGATCACGTAGCCCTGGCCAGTATGACCCTGACTAGTATCCTGCCATCACCAAGAATGATACCACAGTATAAAGAAAAAATTATCAATTTCAACAATTGGCTAAGTTTCTGATGACATTCAAAGGGATCCAGTGTCTGTCCACCTGGGATGACATGCTCGACAAGCCACGCTGCTTCACTAAAGATGGCTTGCACCTGTCACCCTTAGGCTTTTGAATAGTGGCCAAGGCTCTTGCCATCCTCATAGTGCCTTTTTTAGGCAAGGCTCAAAAGACAAACCCACCGCCATAAATAGCACAAGTAACAAAAAACTGAGAGTAATGCTACTCAGTGCCAGAAGTCTAAACCTCAAAATGCATGCACTCGAGGCACTCCTCAGTATGGAGAAAATCGATATATGTGCAGTAACAGAAACCTGGTTTAAGGCTCCAGGAAGCGCCCCAGCACTACCAGGCTACAACTCATACCATACATTTCAGCCACAGAACCCAGACCAAAATTATAAAAGGTGGGGGCGTATCCATATTCATCAAGAATACCAACACCTCCAGGTTAGTGGCACAGCACGATGCTTCAGAGATCATCCACGTGCAGCTAACAATGGGCAAAACTGCAGTTCAAATTGTAGCTTGCTATAGATCATCCACCATGTCCCAGGACCCCTATTCCACATTTCTGGAAACACTGTGAAACATAAAGGTCCTACCAAATACCCCAATATTGGGTGATTTCAATTACCCAAACATTAACTGGGAGAACTACTAAAGTACTAACTCCCTTGCCCAACATTTCCTAGAATTTTTAAACTCAAATGCCCAGGATCAACTGGTCAACACTCCCACCAGCGGTGACAACATATTGGACCTGGTCATCACCAACATGGGCAACCGGTGTTCCACACCGGAGGTCAACCCTTCGCTGGTTAAATCTGACCATAAACAAATCACTCTGGATATCCGCATTCCGTCCTCACCCCCCCCCCCCCCCCGGACAAGGAAACCACAGTGAAAAACTTTTCAAAAGCAAACTTCATGTTACTTAAGACCGAGGTGGAAAGTTTCAAAGCTCCCATGCTAAAGGATAACGCTGTCCAAGGTGCAAAATCCTTTACTAATGCATTCTATGGGCACCTACAAGAATGCATGGATCGCGCTATCCCAAGCAAAACCAAGACTCACTCTTCCAAGAAAAGGAAACCAGTCTGGTGGACCCCTGCCATAAACAAGCTATACAATAAAATGAGGAAACTAGTACAGAAAAGAGTAAAACCCCAAGAAGGGAAGATATCCCTGATCAGTATCAGCAAGAAACTACAATCCCTCATAAAATCATCCAAGGCGAGCTTTGAAAGAAAAATTTCCAAGGACTCCAAAAATAACCACAAGGCATTCTTTAGCTATGTCAAGAATCTAAGTGGCAATGCTCAGATCTGCTCGGAGTTAGTGCAGAATGGCACAAAATACACTGAACTGACCAATATCACCAACATCCTGGCAGACAGGTTCAGTGCAAACTTCACCCCCTCTCACCCCAAAAGGGCCCATAACCGTACTAGAAGAATGTAGAGACCCTGAAATCACAGACACTCAGGTTAAAACAGCCCTCTCCAAAGCCAAAAACACAGCATCAGTGAGACCGGACGGTGACCCAGGCTGCGTCCTACACAAGCTCAAAGATGAACTAACCCCTCACCTAAACACACTGTTCAAACTCAGCCTGTCCACAGGATACGTACCCATAGAGTGGTGCATAGCAATGGCTATACTGCTCCACAAAGGTGGAGCCACAACAGAGCTTGGGAACTATCGCCGTATAAGCCTGACTAGCTTGGTCTGCAAGGCTATGGAGCTCAACATCATGGAATTCATTAACAGAGACACTGGGAACCTTCAAACACTGGACCCTACCTAGTTCAGCTTTTTTAAGGGCAGAGCATGCCTCCTAAACCTGGTGGCCTTTTTTGAGACAGTTACCAAGGCTATAGATGAGGGAAAGGTGGTGCACACAGCTTACCTAGACCTCGCAAAGGCCTTTGACACCATTCCCCATTCTGGTATTATAGACAAGCTCACCAGCCTGAACATAAACCCCTATGGTACAAGATGGGTTGCCAACTGGCTCACGGACAGAACCCACATGGTGAGAGTTGCAGGATCTAGGTCCAACTCTAAACCAGTTACAAGTGGCATTCCCCAGGGCTCAGTCCTAGGACCCCTCCTGTTCAGCAAACACTTCTCAGAGATACAGGCAAGCACAGGAGGACTATGGCTGACCAAGTTCGCAGATGACTCCAAACTAGGGGCTATAACTGACTCACCAGCTGACACAGACATCCTCCAAAAGGGTCTCACTGAGACGGATACCTGGAGTCAAAATCATGGCCTCAAGCCAAATGCCAAAAAGTACATAGTCATCCCCTTTGGAAAAAACAAAGTACCCACATAGGTGGTAGTCCCCTAAATACGGAAGATGTAATAAGTGATCTGGGGACCCAAGTAGATAGTAATCTCTCCTTTGATAATCACATTGCCAAAGTGGTTAGAAAATCCTTCTATGTGGCCCATCTAATCACAAAAGGGTTTGCATCCAGATCAAAAGAGGTCATTGTGCCCATCTACTCATCACTCATCAGACCCATCATAGAGTACAATGTCCCATTTGGGATGTACCTTACAAGACACCTGCAACAGCTGGAAAGACCACAGAAGCACCTCACCAAGAGGATCACTGGCTGTAAACAGATGCCCTATGCAGCTCAACTGAAGAAACTCCAGCTGTACTCGGTTGCTCAGAGGTGATCTCTGCCTGACATACAAGGCCGTGTCCAACCCAGAATTTATGGACATGCTCCACCTAAAGAAAACCTTATCCTCTCGAGCCGCACACTCTAGGGATCTAAACCTCACCACAACAATAAATAGGACGTGCTGGAGGGATAGATTCCTGTCAAGAGACTTCTCATGCTTTGGAACAAGATTCCAATCTACATTAGCCAGAGCTCCTCACTAACACTCTTCAAGAGAAACCTTGATGAGTGGATGGGAAACAGAAAGTTTACCCCGGGGATCACTTCAGTGGCTCTGCTGGACAGAGGCACAGGTAACTAATCTAAGGGCGCAGCGAAGGCCAACACGTTCTGGCTCGGCTTATAAATGCCTTCAGGCAGATAGCCTAGTACCTACCTATTAACCTATGAACTGCCTTCCCCTCATCCACAGCTCTGGTGACTGACTCAGAGAAGTCAACCAGATTGAGCAGGCATGCCCTACCTTTCACAAAACCAAATTGCGTGGGATCTAGAGTTTGGAGATTCCCTATATCCTTGCTAATTAGGTCCATGATGATGTGCTCCATAGCCTTACATATCTTCTAATCAATCTTATAATTTTTTTTAGGAAATGCAAATGCTTCTGTTGCCCTGCTCATAAATTCCCAGCTAACTCTATCAAATGCTTTCTCTGCATCAAGATCAACCAATGATAATGGTATTTTCTTACATTCTGCTTCCCTCTGGATAATCAATGTTCTGTTAATGTCATCAGATGTTTGCCTCCCATCCACAAAACCACATTGATCCATATCTATCAGTTTTGACATTACTTTTGCCATTCTTTTAGCCATTATAAACAGGAACACTTTATAATCATGGTTTAGTATTGAAACAGGCCTGTATGAAGCTGAATCTGATATATCCTTACCCTCTTTAGGTATTACAGCACCCACTACTTTCATCCAGGAAGGTGGTACTTCTACTCCTCTTAAGATATTGTTAAACAAAACCTTCGAGATCTTTATCAATTTTTTCCTTCTAACTTCCAAACTTCCACATGAATACCATCTATTTTTGGTACTTTCTTGTAGATTGGTTATACATCACAATTTGTTCTCATCTCCTCCTACCCTAACTGTTAGCAGTTGAGCATCATCTACCTCTAACCCTGGTATATGAAAAAATATGGTTAAGACATAATATGAATTATTAAAGTGATTGACAAAGGTAAAGGTATTGCAGAATAATGGGAATCTCAGAGAATGAGAAGAGGAGCAACTACAGGGTGCTAAGGAGAAAATAAGGGAGTATCTGGATAATATGCATGAGTTTGGAAAGATTGCTGTTAACAATTATTTATTGATAACCACTCCAGACTACAAAATCATAGGCAACAGAAAGTAGAAAGTGTTGTCACTAAACTTAGGGAGCCTATGACAAGAAAAATAACCCGAGATCCTGTGGAGGTAGCTTCCATGAGACTGCACATTGAGTAACAGCTTAATTCTAGCTTTCCCAGTGTGAAAACAGACAATCAGCAGAGAAAGTCACTGAACTTATATTTCTGGGGAAAATTTCAGTAGTAAGTGCACTGCCAGAATGCCAGGGAAAAAAGAAATGCAGAGGACCTGAAAGAAAATCAGCTACAAAATGTGAGGAAAAACATTGACTGGGAAGATTACTGCAGCTGTTCAGCAAACAGCAGTGCAAGCTCCAGATATGATTTCCAGTAACCTAGAGGAAAGTATAAGACAGCTGCACACAGACCTGATTAAAATAAACAAAATACTGATGGATTATATCAACTCAAATAACAAAATGCTTCAAACAGATATTCAGATTAGGTGATAAAACTGCAAACATCAGAGGTTGAAATGAAAAAAATAAGCTGGCTGAATATGAGAGTGCTCAAGAAGAGATGCTTAAAAAATAATATAGTTAGAGGATAGAGCACATAGGGAAAACTTGAGATTTTAAACTGCTGGACCAGAAAAGCTGGAAGGAACAGGCTGCATTAATTTTATGAAAGCACAAATAAGCAGCTGGACTGGTATTCCACAGCAGGAGTTGTTAATTGAAAGGGTGTATCATGTGGATGCTGCGATCCCGGCTATGGGAAAGCAACCTAGACCTTTAATAGTAAAGATACAATACTACCAGCAGAAGGAGTTGATTCTGGCAAAACTGTGGCAGAAGGACAAAGTACTAAAAGTGGAAGACAGCAGAGTGTTTGTGGAGAATGATTATTCACTGTTCACCAGGCAGAAGAGGAGTAAATTTATTCCACTATTCAGGGAATGTAGAGAAGTAGGCATGAGATTCAAAATGCTGTACCCAGCTATCTTTAGCCTATTCTTTGCTGGAAGGACAAAATCATTTTCTGATGCAGTACATGGTAAGGAGAAAATACAAAAGTTTGTCCAACAAAATAATGAGCTGTGAAACAGAAGGGGATTCTGTTTTTTGTTCATCAAGTAATAAAGACCACAGAGAGACTGTGCCAGTGAAGCCTTTTCCAATGTTTAAATGGAAAATGCTTGACAAAAAAAAAACAAAAAAACAAGAGAAATGACTAGAAGAATCAAGAGTACGTTGGAAATGAAGCAAAGACAGGATATGGGAGATGCAGATAAACAGGAATAAAACCAATAACTTGGAAATTGACAAATATGGGACTACAAAGCAATCATTATATTTGTGAACAAGAAAATTGGAAATATTAGACTTTTTTGACTTTGCCCTACTTCATGTCATTAATGTTCAGAAAAAATATTTAGGAGTGGAGGGAGGAAGTTAACTGTAAGTAAACAGATTTTTTTTCTTAAAAGTAATATTTTTATAGTGCATGACTTTCTTTGCATGCTATAACGTCAGCTTTTCTTGGTTATTTTTAGGTGTAATGAGGATACTAATGTAGATAGGTGCTCCTGTTTTTTTTCTTTCTCCCTTATTCTCTCTTTTGCCTTATTCAGTTTTAAAAAATGTAGGGACTGCAGTGTAAAAAAAGAAGAAAAGTCTGGTCAAAAGAGCACGAGAAAAGAAAATCGATGTACTTTTTCCTCATTCTTGCACGGGGGAATGACTGGACTAAAGCCCTTAGCTTGATCTAGTAATAAGTTTTAAGGGAAATCAAGTAAATGAAAACGAGCATTAAATATTATAAAGCTTTTTTTCTAGAAAATAGATGTATGCTTAGTATCAACTCTGTATCTATTCCTCATGTCTCCATGGAGGCAATCTGATAAAGAGAAGTAGCTAGGAGATAATAATTTCTGAAAGCATCCAACTGTTTTCCAAGCTGGGAGATATATAAAGATAATACAAAACCAGACAGTACTTAGTAGGAGCACAGGCTGGACCATAAGTCTTAGCATGGATTACTTTTCTTTTAGGTTAACTCAAGTCTGTGAGTGTGGCTGTCAGTTTGGGGCATATGTTCCTATTAGGAGGATAAAACTTCAATATTTGAAGATGTACTGTACATAGTTTTGGGTATTAGTATTAAGTTAATAGGTTTTATGTGTATTGGGGTTGTTTGGTTCTTTATCTGAGGGCTTTCAATAAAACAAAACGTTTTGCAAAATGTGACATAGGCTCAAATGAATGTGACAAGAAACAACTGTATAAAAGATCAACCTGCCAAACAGTGTATGCATGTAACACAAAAGGTGGAACTAGACACCTAACAAAAAAGCTGTTACACATAAAAGGTGGGAATAATAACAGGAAACACACTTGTAAAGAAATTAACATGTGAATTTGATAAAGAAAGGTTTTCAGGATGGTTATTCAGCGGAAGACCTGGGACAAAGGAAAACAGGAGTACTTATATTAATCACAAGAAGAGCCCCAATAGTGAAAGAAGAGGACAAAAAAAGATAAGCTGACCAGCCACTGAACCTCTTTATTATTTAGCGCTTTCATCTGGCATTCACCTCAAGACTTCATCAGAATGAATTAAAAACATTATTACTTGATTTTATACAGAATTAGTATATCACGTTTAAATCTTAAAAAATAATAGTCTGAAAGCCCAATCAATCAACCCTGAATACAATACAATTTGATAACCCAATGCAGGCAGATAAAAAGCACTTGCAATGTACACTGCTGTTAAACCATTTATATAAAGTATTTTACAATAATTGTAAATTGCATTATTCCAAAAGTTTTTCATTAACCTATTTAAAATCCTGTTCACCAAGGAACCAGTGTATAGACCACATACTTTGTATAATAACAGTAAGTACAAATGAAACTCAGACTTGAGTTTTAAAAAACATGAGATAGAACACATCATTCAAACCAGGCTCTTTTAAAGCATTACATCTGAGCTGCCAGAGCAGTTCCTTGTATTCAAGGAACCAATCTACTGGCCCTCCCTTGCTATTCTCTATGTGAATTTGTTCTAAAACTGAAAATTTAAAATAATGCTGTGGATGCTCCATTGTGTGTTTCGCCAAGGCATTGTTCACATTTCCTTTCTTAATGTCATAGGCATGCTGATAAATCCACCTATTTAAACCATTTATTGTTTTTACAATATAAAATTGGTCACCTACTTGACAGATTGTGATATAAACTACACATTTGCTGTGACAGTTATATTTTCCTTTTAAGTGAACATAGCCATACGCCCTTATACAAATGGTGCTAGATTCTAGAATATAGGGACAATGTCCACATTTTCTCATATGTCCCTCCCTCTCCCTTGAAAAATTGCTTTCCAAGAGATTTTTATATACTTGTCTCTCCTGTATATTACACAAGGCTTGTCTCCAAGTCTTGTTTTACAGAGGTCATCTGTAGTGAGTATCATCCAGTTGTTGTATAGGACTTTTCTAATGTTGTAATAAAGGGGGTTAAATGTAAGAATCATAGCATCCTTAAAGGATTTAGTACCTCCTTCCTGTCTATCTACTGACATGTTCACCGTCACCCCCCCCAAGAGATGTGTCAGAAATAAATCCCAAAAGTGGTGTAAAATGTCCACTACTTCTCTTCCCTATAACTTCATCCAGAATTGGATCAATAAATATCCCAGGGTAACCCCTCCTACTAAGCATAGTTCTAAGTTTGTCAATTTCCTGTAGGAACAAAGTAAATTCACTTATCATCCTTGCTAACCTAACACCCTATCCTTTTACCAAAGTTTTTTTCTGGTGTATAGGATGGCAACTATCAAAATGTAGCAGGGTATTCGAATATGTAGGTTTCCTAAATAAAGTAGAAGTGAATCTATGGTTCTCTATATCTTTTTGTATGGTGATGTCCAGAAAGTTAATGTACTAAAAATTTGTTTCCATGGTAAGATTTAAAAACGCAGTAGTTGAATTAAAAAAAAAACAAAAAAATTGTAGTTGTTTACCTGTGCCATCCCAAAAAATTAATACATCATCTAAATATCTACCATAAAATCTACAGTGTTTAAAGAGTTCATGTTTGAACACTGTAGTGAGTTCCCACTGGATTAATTCAACATTGTCAAGAAGGGTGGCGCAAGCCACCCCCATCACAACTCCTATTTTTTGCTTAAATAACTGTTTTTTAAGTAGAATAAAGTTATTTTGCAAAATTAATTCCATGAGGGTCCTGTACATAAGAATTGTAGAATGGCAATGTGTAGAATAGGTACACAGATAGTCATAGAACATATTGATACCCTCCTCATGGGGTATCACTGTAAACAGATCCTTTATGTCCATGGTAACTAATATCAAATTGTCCGTATATATGTCCTTTTGTACCTTTTTTAAACAATCCCAAGAGTCTTTTAGTACATGGGAATGTTGATCTAAAACATGTTTTAAATTATGGTCAATGAATTTTGCCAAGTTGAAAGTTTTTGAGGCTTTGGTATCCACTATTGGCCTAAGGTGAGGGTCCTCCATACACTTGTGTATCTTTGGGATACCAAAAATCATGGGGATGCGTGGATATTTTTGTGTTAAAAACCCATGGTCACCAACAGAAATTTGGTTATTTAATAACAGATCATTTAAACAGATATCATTATTCCTGTAGGAAATATTTAATTCATTTCTCAATATTTCCTCATAGGAATCAGTAAACAGGTGTGTTTGCATTTTGTCTATATATATACTTTGATTCATTATAACCAGCCCCCCAACCTTGTCTGGTTTCATCACCCTTATAAAATTACTATTAACTATTTAATTTAGTAAGTCGACTTTACTATTAGAGAGATTATGCAAAACCTCCCTACTTTTATCAGAGTTTAACCTTCTGATTTGTTCCATGCAAAGACTCTCAAAAACATGTAATGTAGGGTGCAGGGCTGGGTTAAATGTACTGTTTTTGTTTGCATTCACCTGTATTGATATATGTGTTGCCACTGTTAAAGTACATCTTAAAGTTCAGTTTCCTGACAAACAACTTTAATTCAAGTAGAGAATTTTCTATTCTAGATGTTCTGGTAGGTACAAAATTCAATCATTTTTGAAATAAGTTAGCCCATGATGTACTAATGTCTGTGTCACTATAGTTATAAATTTTAAAGTCACCAAACTCATTCGTGACTATGGTGCAAACATGGCCTGCCTCCTCTTCTACCACCTGTCTGGCATCCCTCTCCCCCTGTATGGCCTGCCCCTGTTGGAATAGAAATTCTGGAAGTTGCCAGCCCCCCCAACCTCTCCTGGTTGTAGTAATTCTGTTGCCAGTTTTGGAGGTGCTCTGACCTCCTCAAAGGAACATCTAATGGGGCCGTTTGCTCTATTACCTCATTTGTGTTATCTTCACCCAAACCAGGTTCCCCCCATATTGTAATTATCCTCTTCTCTATCGTGTATTCTTATGATATTACTGTTGGGCAATGGGTATGCTCTACCCTCCTCATATTCTAGTTTATCTCTCTCCAATTTTTTGCCCTTTTTGTTTTTTAACACAATCATAACTTTGTCAACATTAACCAATACAGCATTATACTCATTCACTTTAGTTTGAAATAACAAGTCATTATGCAATGCTTCATTCAAAACATCAGTTCTAGTTTTTAAACTGTCCGTTTTCTTGTCATTGTCTCTAATGAGCACTTCAAATAGCTCACATCCATGCCTGTTGAACATGGCAAATAATTTGTTATATAAATCAGACCCATAAACAGTACCTGTTAGAAATTTCCAGGTTCTAAGTCCTTTTGGTATTTGTTGTCTGCGAGCACATTCCGTAAGGTAGCAGTTTTCCATCTGAAGCTTCCGCAGTTTAGTTACCTCTTTTTCAAACCCTTTAAGTTGTTCATCAAAGGTTCCTCGGACCTGCCTGCTGTTTTCCACTCCAAAATCACACTGAATACCATTCCTAAACCACTCAGAAAATGAACGAGCTGTAGCCATCTCGGTTGCATTGCCGCCACCATTGTTGTTCCCGCCTCCTGCAAGGTTGTGACCAAAGGAAAAGCCGCTCGCTCCTGGTGATGAGGTTGCCCTAAAGGGATAGAAGCAGTTTGAGTTGCATTCGAACCTTGTGTTCTGCAATTATTTTGCCCAAAGGTAGTAGGAACAGCCGATAAGTTCCTTCCCAAACCAGAAATCTGTACTGTCAGCACTTAAATCAGTGCTGACAAGTTCCCAATAGATGCTGTCAGCTCTTGTAGGGGAAAAAATCCAGTGGTATCCACTCCAACTCCTTGCTCCATATAAACTGAAAATACAAAACACCAATAAACCAGGAAAACATAACTGCAAGGAGACAAGCTGACCAACCACTGAACCTCTTTATTATTTGCGCTTTCATCTGGCATTCGTCTCAAGACTTCATCAGAATGAATTAAAAACATTAAAGACTTGATTTTATACAGAACTAGTATATCACATGTTTAAATCTTAAAAAATAATAGGCTGAAAGCCCAATCAGTCAACCCTGAATAGAATACAATTTGATAACCCAAAGCAGGCAGATAAAAAGCACTTGCAATGTACACTGCTGTTAAACCATTTATATAAATTATTTTATAAACATTCTCTGCATGACAACAAGAAAAAAGCTTTCAATGTTGGTAGTTTTTTAACAGTATGCTTATTAAAGCTTACTTGCATCTTACAATCTACAACAAGCTTACCTGATGGTCATTAAAGCATTGCCACTTAAACACAGAGCAACAGGGCACTGTGACAGCATGCATTTTCTGAATAATAAGAATCATAAATCAACAGTATAAAAATATGACAGAAAACCAGAACATTCTGCAAAATCAAGGACAGATGAAAAGACACTGTCGGACTTGTGTCTACCTTGGATGGGGGAATACTCTGCACACTTACACTGCATAACTGCTTCTTGCCTTGCTTGGACACACCCAGAGTCACTACATGGGGGAGTGGGGTGCAACAAGTACGTCACAAGTTGGAATGTCTCTGGCTGATGGTGATGGCTCTGACACTCATACCTCTCAACCTCAGAGCAAGAAATCTGGACAAAGCCATATATAGAAGTGGGACACAGGCCCAAAAATAAGGACAATTTTTAAATATTGCTCTTATAAACTTAGAACGATAATAGAATAGTAGTAGGTCTTGCATTAGTATGAATTTTCTGAGTGGTATGAAATCTGAAACTCAAATGTCTGCCATTATTTTCTAACTTCAGTCTTTAATGATTTGCCACTAATTTGCCAGAAAACCACAACTTTATGAAAAACGGACCAAAAATGTGATGCAAAAATATAAAATTGCCACAGAATACAGCTGGGAACCTGTCAAAGAAGGGACACATTTTTAATATTAGTACTGTTAACTTGAGCAGCTGACAAAATAAGATAATCTACGTGTATTTCCGAAATAAAAGTAATCTATAACTCTGATCATTACAGTTATTTATAATTGTAAACCCTCCACATTTTCTTCCAAAATTGCCATTTTGCGGAGGGATTATTAGGGGGAGAGCAACATTTTGAGTCAAAATTGGGGACAGTTGAGAGGTTTGGATATTTCTAATTCTATAAAGCGATTTATGCAGGAAACCTCTTAATGCAGGAAATCTGGACAAGGCCAAATATATTGGGGGAACATACAAACAGTACTAAAAATTGCTCTTGTATAAACTTCAGACAGTTGATAGAATAACATGTCTTGCTTTAGCATGCATTTTTCTGAAGGTTATGACATCTGAAACTTAATGTCTGTCATTATTTAGTGACTTCATTCCTAAATGATTTGCTGGAAAACCACAAATTTTATGAGGAACAAACCAAAAATAAGAAGCAAAAATCTATTCATTCTGCAAAAATCTGGACAGTTGAGAGGTATAGTTCAGCCAGGGCTGTCTTTGAGTTTGCTGACCTTCACCCCTCACAAAATCATGGTTGAATCGAGCCTCCCCCCTTTAGCCATTCCAGTATCCTAGTCCTTGGTTATTTTGCTCCATTTACTATAAACACTGTAATGTGCATACTGCTTTACTTCTGCAATGATTTGGATTTCATTTGAAAATTTTATTTTGCATTTTACAGCACAAACACTAATAGATATCTGCTAAAAAAACAATGCAGTCTCACAATGAAAATAGACTTAACATTAAAACTTCTCTGCCCTTAGGTTCATAGGTTCATAGGTTTATACTAGGCTATCTGCCCTAAGGCATTTATAAGCCTAGCCCAAATTATTGTGGCTTACGCCACCCCTTATATGAAAAAATACTGTGCCCATTAGTTTGTTGTGCCTCTGTCCAGCAGTGACACAGAGATGATTCCTGGGGTAAACCTACGATCTCCCATCCACAGGTCTAGATTTCTCTTGAACAGAGTCAGCGAGGTGCTCTGCCTCACATGGACCGGGATTTTATTCCACAGCATAGGGAGTCTCTGAGTGATAAATCTATCCCTCCAGCACGTCCTATTTATATCCGTGCTAAGGTTTAAGTCACTTGCTCTAGTGGTTTTGGTGGATTTGGATTTTTGAGGTGGAGCATGTCCATTAATTCCAGGTTGGACATGGCCTTGTATGTCAGGCACATGTCACCTCTGAGCAGACGGTATGCGACTGAATAGAGCTGGAGTTTCTTCAATCTGGCAGCATATGACAGATTTTGGAGTCCCTTTATCCTTTTGGTGAGGAACTTTTGGGGTCTCTCCAATTGCTGCAGATGTCGGGTGAGATACATCCCGAATGGGGCATTGTACTCGATCATTGGTCTGATAAGTGAAGAGTACAGGGGAACAATGACCTCACTAGATCTGGATGTGAATCCCTTCATGATCAGGTGGGCAATGTAGAAGGTCTTTCTAACCACTTTAGCAATGTGAGTGTCAAAAGAAAGGCCACTGTCAACCTGGGTCCCCAGGTCCCTGATAACCTCTTCTGTGCTTAGTGGATTGCCACCTATATGGTAGCTTGGGGTTACCTTGTTTTTCCCGAAGGGTATGACTATACATTTTTGGCGTTTAACTTCAGGCCATGGCTCTGGCACCAGCTATCTGTTTCCATGAGTCCCTTCTGAAGGATATCCGTGTCCGATGCACTTTCCACTATGGCCCAGTTTGCAGTCGTCTGCAAACTTTGTCAGCCAAAGTCCTCCCATGTTGGCCTGTACTTCTGAGAAGTAGATGCCAAACAATAGGGGCCAAGGACCGAGCCCTGTGGGACACCACTTGTGACCGGCTTGGAGTCTGACACAGCGCCAGCAACTCTAACCCTGTGGGTTCTGTCCTTAAGCCAGTTTGCAACCCATCTTGTGACATATGGGTTTACATTTAAGCTGGTAAGTTTTTCTACAATACCCGAGTGGGGTATTGTGTCAAAGCCTTTGCAAGGTCAAGGTAGGCTGTATGGACTGCCTTTCCCTCATCAATGGCCTTGGTGACTGTTTCCAAGAAGTCAACCAAGTTCAAAAGGCATGATCTTCCCTTGACAAAGCCAAACTGGGTCGGGTCCAATGTCTGCAAGTCCCCTATATCTTTGTTTATGAGCTCCATTATGATCCTCTCCATAGCTTTGCAGACTAGACTTGTTAAGCTTATGGGGCGGTAATTACCAGGGTCCGTAGAGGCACCGCCTTTGTGGAGTGGGACCACAGTTGCCGTGCCACTCCTTGGGCACGTATCCTGTGGTAAGGCTGAGATTAAACAGCTGCCTTATGTGCGGGTTTAATTCCTCATTTAGCTCGTGTAGCACACAGCCGGGGACACCATCCGGTCCCATTGATGCTGTGTTTTTAGCTTTAGAGAGCAGCTTTCACCTGCGCATTTGAGATGTCCGGGAGGCTACACTCGGCTGGGATAGTTATCTCTCCTTTAGGGGAGAGGGGTGAAGTTTGCACTGAACCTGTCTGCCAGTATGTTGGCAATGTCTGTGGGTTCAGTGATTTTTGTATCATTTTGGACTAATTCTGAGCATATCTGGGAGTTTCCACCCAGGTTCCTAACATAGCTGAAAAAGGCCTTATGATTGTCCTTTGAATCCATGGCAATTTTTCTCTCAAAATTGGCCTTAGTTGATTTTATGAGTGCTCGTATTTTTTACTAATAATGATCAGGGGTGACTTCCCTTTTATGGATTTTGTTCTATCATGTAATAGCTTTCTCCTCTTATTGTAAAGTTTGTTAATGGCTGGGGTCCACCAGACTGGACGTTTTCCCTTTGTGGAAAGAGTCTTGGTTTTATTTGGGATTGCCTGATCCATGCAGTCCTGGAGGTGTTCATAGAAGGCATTTGTAAGGGCTTCCGCAGCTTGGGTTGTGGTTTCCTCTGGCTCAGGGGCCTTGAAGGATACCACACCAGTCTTGAGTAGTGTGAAGTTTGCTTTAGAGAAGTTCTTCACTATGGTCTTTTTGGCTGGGGGGGGGGGCGGGATGTGGATTTCCAGTGAGATTAGTTTATGATCAGATCTCACCAATGAGGGATATACTTCTGGTGTGGAGCATTTTGTCCCCATGTTTGTGACAATGAGATCTAGTATATTTTCTCCTCTCGTGGGAACAGTGACTAGCTGTTCCATGGCATTTGAATTTATGAACTCCAGGAACCGTTGGGCTAGAAAGTTAGGGTTTGAGTAATGTTCCCAGTCTATATTCGGGTAGTTGAAGTCACCCAATATGATGGTGTTTGGAGATACATTTATACCCTCCAGTGTCTTCAGGAAGGCTGTGTGGGGTTCCTGAGTTTGAGAGGGTGGCCTGTAGCATGCTACAATTTGTAGAGCAGTTTTGCCTATGGTTAGTTGCACCTGGATGGTTTCCGAAGCTTCGTGCGTTGCCACCAACCTGGAGGTGTGAGTATCCTTTATGAATATGGATACATCCCCTCCTTTTGTGGTGTGGTCCGGGTTTGGGGCGGGGTACGCATGATATGGGGTAAAACCTAATAGTGCCGTGGTGCTCTCAGGAGCCTTGAACCAGGTTTCAGTTACAGCACAGACATCGATGTTCTCCATACTGAGAAGGGCCTCGAGTGCATGCATTTTGAGATTTAGACTTCTGGCATTGAGCAGCATTACCCTCAGTTTCTTCCCATTTTTGTTTTCTAGGGTGGTAGGTTTAGAATTTGAGCCTTGCCTAAAAAGGCACTATGGGGGTGGCAAGAGCCTTAGCCAATATCCGGAATCCCAGGGTGACAGGTGCAAGCCGTCCCTTGCGAAGCAGCGTGGCTTGTCAAGCATGTCATCCCAGGCAGACAGACACTGGATCCCCTTTGAATGACACCAGACATTAAGCCAATTGTTAAAGCTGATCATCTTGTCTCTATATTGTGGCATCAGTCTTGGTGAAGGAAGGATACTGCTCAGGGTTAGGGTCATACCTGCCTGGGCTACATAATCAGAGAGCTCCTCTATGTCTCTTTTCATGTAGTCCAGGGAGGTGCGTCTCAGGTCGTTCACACCAGCATGGACAATGACTGTGTCATATTTGTACTTGCCATGGAGTGACCCGAGTGCTTGTGTTATGTGGCGGATTCTAGCCCGATAGGCAGCTTACTGTGACCCTCTCCTTGTTCAGCCTGGTGAGTGGGACGTCAGTGTGTCTGACTATGGAGTCACCTATGACAAGTATGTTTGGTGTTGTATTTGGCCTTAAGGGCTGTGACTGCTTTGCACACTGCTTTTGTGGTTTATGTGTTGCTTGTGGGGTGTCTTGAGGTAGCAGTTGTTTGGGTGTCTGCTTTGGAGGCCTCTGCTGTTTAGGTAAATTTTTACTCAGAGCCTCCGAGTATGTCTTTGTGTGTTTATGTGTTTGATTCAGTGGAGTGGTAGCATTATGTGAGGCTGGTTTTGTGGTGTGTGTAGTTGCCTTCTCCTCCTGTCTGGTCTTGCCAGTCCTGAGTTGAGAGAGCTCAGCCTCCAGTTTGGCTAAATAGCTGCATCTCTCACAAGTATTTGTGTTATGTGGGAGGAGGAGAGGGTTGTCTGTGTACATGAGGCAGTTATAACATTGCCTCAAGATTCCCAGATTCACCAGCTGGACCGGAGAGGAGATTGACAACTGACCTTTGGACATGCTAGAATAATATTGGGAAATCCTTAATTGAAAACAAGGGCCAGTGGGGAGTGAGGGTGTAGTGCTTTTAATTTTTAGTGCTGACTTATATAATTGCTTTAGTGAGCAAGTGCCAGGTAACTTGAGTGCAATGTGTTACAAGTAACTAAATGCAAAAACGACAAACAGTAACTTTCTTTCAAGTGAAACAAGGAATTAAGTACAGTAAGCAATGCAGATATCACTAGTGATCCACAGAAGCGCTGAGAAGTTGCGTATTAGGTGGAATTAGCTTCCAGGGAAATAACAAGCAAACAAACAACAAGCATATAAACAAAGCTAGATTCAGTAGGCCTGGATCTAGTCTATGCTAGAGCAAACAAGGTGAACCAATTTCAGTAAGATACAGTTCAAATATTCAGGCACTATAAACCTTTAACCAGAAAATTCCCAGCTCAGAAGGGCAGAGTCCAGCCTCTTCTCCCACAAGAGTGCAGACCACGAACCTTCTTAATGTAAAATAACTGGCCTGAAGCCCAAGTGCCTAAACCAGAACTAATACACTTGGACACTGGGCTCTCAATCAGCAGTTCCCAACTTAGAAGGATGAAAGCTACCTGTCCTGCCACCACAGTGCTTGCCACAAACCTTCCTAATGTAAAACAACTGTTCTGAAGCCCAAGTGCTTAATCCAAAAGACTTGAATGATAGCTACACTTTAATCAAGTTACAACCAAGCAGTAATAAATACCATTGAATACTTTAGAGAATGTCTGGATTAGTGCTCAAGTTACACAAACAAAGCTAGATCCAGCAGGCCCGAATCCAGTCTATGCCACAGCAAACAAGGCGCACCAACTTCAGTAAGGAACAGTTCAGATATGCTTGAAACTCATATTCATTGAAATAGCATTGAAACCCATATTCAAAGAAAATACATTTTGCCAGTGGCAGATAAAGGTTAACTTTGGGCTGTTTTTAAATCATAGGCCCCTTGCACATGAAACATACATGTGTTCTTTGATACACCCGATTGTATTAAATTATATTCCTTGTACAATACAGTACAGTTGTTAAAGGGTGTTTTAAATCTATTGTTTTGAAAATTTTCCAGTAAACAATGAAACAAAATGCGTGCATCTATAATGACAAAACTGCCCAATTCAGAACATTTCCATCATAAAAGTCTACTCAAACTTGTACAGTCCACCAGAATCAGTAAATATGCACAATCTCTGAAGAAGTACAAGTCATCTAAACAATTCCACATTAAAGAAATCTGTAACTAATGAAGAGGTTGCTGCTAGCAAACAACTTTATACTTCATTGTTTCATCTACAAATAAAGTACCTGTTGCCCTTGCGGAATAAATTGCCTATGTTGCATTAAAAATGATAAGCTAGTAATATTGCACTAAGGAATGGATGGCAAACTGATAAGTTCATAGTTACTAGGTATCTTCACCAAAAAGGACTGCAGCATCCACCCCCTTTACAACACAGTACAGTATCAGCAATGCATCTACCTACTGTGGGAGTAGAAACCACAGCCTTCTGCATCAAAAGCAAGTACACTACCTGTTGTGCTATTAACAATAAAAGCAGACTCAGCATAAGCAGCACTAAACTTTTGTTCCTCTGCAGCTCTCAGCCCCTTGTAAAATCTACTCAACACTCAGCTGTATCTCTGAACTTTGCAGCACAAGAAATCTAGAAAAAGCCAAAATGTATTGGGGGGCAAAAGCCCAAAAACCAGGGACACATTTTAAATGTTGCTTGTATAATTTTGGAAAGTCACGAGAATAAAATCCTGTGTTACCAACATACATTTTAGTGCCAAGTCTTGAACCGAGGACCCTGTGCAAAACAGTCAGAGCAACATACCACTATGCCAAATCAGCTGTTTTGTGAAAGAAAGGAAGACTGAAACTTAAATGGCTACCATTTAGTGAATTCAGTTCTCACCATAGCTGTCAACCTCTTAGCACAAAACACCTGAAGAAAGCCAGTAATGTGGGAATACAGCCCCCAAACATATTCAGTGAATTCATTCTCACTGTAACTCTCAAACTCTTAGCAAAAAACACTTGGACAAAGCCAGTAATGGGGGAATACAGCCCCCAAACATATTCAGTGAGTTCAGTTCTCACCATAGCTCTCAACATTAGCACAAAAACCTGGACATAGCCAATAATAGTGGAATACAATCCTAAAAATAGGGACACATTTCAAATATCCATCTTATAAACTTAGAAAATTATTAGAATAAAAGGTTTTGTGTTACAATGTACTTTCTGAAGAATATGAAGTCTGAAATTTAAATGCCTGTCATTTTTATTTATTTAACATTTGTTAACCATGAAAGTCTGACTTGGAACAAAAGCCAAATTTCAGCTGAGGCCCAGGGAGAAACACTCCAGACACATCTTTGTAAGATGGGAGGACATACAGACTCCACACAGAAGGTACCCCAGCCAAGAATCAAACCAGAAAACCTGTAGGTGTCAGGCAATAATGCTACCACTGCACTACTGACTGTGTAAGGAAACAAAAATACAGAAACCACAGATTTTATGAGGAACAGAATAGAACAAATATGAGGCAAAAAATCTGCAATTTTTTTACAAATGGTGGTGGGTAGGGAATTCAGCCCCTTGCCACCTGTACCCAAGGTGCAGAGTTCAAGCCTGAGGTATTCTCTACCCACCACCATGTGTTCTGTCTAGCCACCAGTATATAGTAACTGGGGCATTTCACACACACACACACACACACACACACACACACACACACACACACACACACACACACACACACACACACACACACACACACACACACACTGAATGAATTTCAAAGCTAACAGCTACACACATTACCTGAATTCAGTGAGTGTTCTCAGTCCCGTTCAGTGTTCCAGTATCCTCAGTCCTGTCCTGTGCAAGCTAATTGCTGGTTTCCTCCCAGTGAGAAGGCTCAACTGTCAGCTGGTTTCCTCGTGAGAGTAGGCTCCAGCCTGCAGATGTTGCAGCCCGTAGTTCTTCCGTTCGTTGTGGTTGTCACCACACAGACTTCTGGGCATCTGCAGGGCACAGATGCCTTTCCCCCTATCTGGACTGCTGACATAGCAGTCTGGAGTTCCAGGAACTCCAAGCACACATGCTCGGAGTTCCAGGACTCGCAATTTGTTTTGTTTTTTTCTTCTTTCTGCAGGTGGGGCTGCAGTCCTATAGCATGAGCCACCCCTGGTGGTGGGTTGGCGGACTTGGAGATGCTGGGTGGGTGGATTGGTCTGATAAGGAAGATGATTTTTTGAGCTATGATACAGAATTGGAATTGCCTAGACATGGTAAGGCCTTGCTGGGAGGGGAAGACAGCAAGAGTCAAGTGGGATAAGCTGATTCTTCCAATAGAACATGGTGGATTGGGATTACTTGATTTAAATAAGTGTGTGTGAGCTACACAGTTAAGGTTCCTATACATAGCACAAGCAGAAAAAAGAAGTTATGCCTTACCATAACATTCCATCTGTGTTGTTCATCTTCACCAATCCTTGACAGTAGGTTCGGTTCTGAACCCTCAGACCTGACCCAGCTGTATCTTTCAGCTCACGCTCTCCAAACTCTCGAGCTAGGCTCTACCCATAATGCTCCTCACAGAGATAACCTCAGATTGAGTTTGCCAGATGATAGTATAAAGCAGAAATTAGACTGGTTAAGTAGAGATATTATACAGATGAGACCATGTATAAGTCCTTAATGAGAAACTAGTTCAGGACTTAGAGATCTACTAAGGTGGGTATGTAAAGGATTGATGAAGATGAGCAATACAGATGGAATATTATGGTAAGACATAACTTCTTTATCTGATGTTGTTAAACTTCATCTTATCCTTGATAGTGGGACAGAATCCCCAGCTACTTCAGCCTTGTGAGGTCTCATGGAAGAATATTCTGAAGCACCATAGAGCCAAAGGATGCTCGACCCCTTGAGACCTAGTCTATTTTGCAATGAGAGATGAAGGTATGATGAGAGGGCCATGTGGCTGCTGCACAGATGTCATGTAGAGAAGCTCTGGCATGAAATAATGCTGATGTTGCTACAGCTCTTGTTGAGTGGTTTTGAACTGTTTTCAGAAGATGAAGATCTTGAGAATGGTAAATGAATGTGATACAGTCTCTCAGCCATTTAGCTAAAGTAACCTTTGTAACAGGATTGCCTACACGGAGAGATGAGAAGGCTATAAATAATTGATCTGACTTTCGAAATTCTTTCATTCTGTGAAGCTAAAAATGTAGCTCTCCGTGCATGCCTGGTAAATGAAGTACATATTCTCCTTTGTTTGAAAAATTAAGGAAAAAGGTTGTTAATTGTAATGACTGATTAATATTGGATTCAGAGACTACCTTGGGCAGAAAGGATGGATTTGTTCTCAGAGCAACTCTGTCTTTATGAAAGATCAGGTAGGGTGATTTGCTTGAAAGGGCCTACAATTTGGAAACCCTTCTTGCAGAAGTAATTGCTACCAAAAATACAGTCTTCCAGGATAAATACTTCAAATGACAAGATGCTGATGGTTCAAAGGGGGCTTTGTTTAGAGCTTGAAGAATGATAGTTATATCCCATGGGGGAATTGGTTCTTTAAATGGGGGTTTTAGTAGGAAAAGTCCCTTCAAGAAAGCTTTACAAAGACATTATTGGAGAATTATTTCATCCCGAGTGAAAGTTTGAAATTACTGCTAGATTAACCTTAGTTGTAGAAGCAGAGGAACCAGACTGAAAAAGTGTGTTTAGAAAATCTAGGATGTTATGGATAGGAGCAGCAAAGGGGTCAAGCCCTTTATTCAAGGCCCATTTGGTAAATTTCTTCCATTTGCTCTGGTACAATGTTCTAGTAGTAGGTTTGTGGTGCGCAATAATGATATGTTGAATGGGGGAAGAAAGAGAGGGATGCCTGGCAACCATGGGAATTGAAAAAGCCATACAGTGAGCTTGAGCTGTTGAAGATTGGTGTGAACCATGTTCTCTGGGTGAGTTAGTAGATCTGGAACTGGGTCCAGGATCCATGGTTTCTGTATCAGATGAGGCCAGAGGAAGGGAAACCAAACTTGTCAAGGCCAGAATGGGACAATGAGGATTATTGTATTCTTTGTCCTTTTGGCTTTCTTTAGGACTAGTGAGATTAAAGGAATGGGGGAAAGGCATATAATAGACCGTGAAGCCAACTGTGGAGAAGAGCATCTCTAGGTAAGTCCCCCGGGGGAGGGATTAGGGTGAAGTAACTTCTGCACTTGTTGTTCAGGGGAGAAGCAAATAGGTCACAGCAAGGTTGAGCCCAATGACAAAAAATCCTGTCCACCACCATAGTGTTCAGAGATCACTCGTGAGGCATAAGAATTGTCCTGCTTAATTTATTCGCTATCACACTGGATCTTCCTGGAATGTGCATTGCTATCAGAAAGTGGTTGGAAGAAATTGCCCATTGCCAAACTCTGAGAGCCTCTCAACATAGTTGGTAAGATTTGGTTCCCCCTTGTTTGTTGATATACCAGACTACTGATATGTTGTCTGTCTGAATTGCAACTGTCCCTAGAGGGAGGGCATCCTGGAATGTTTGCAACGCTAATAGCACTACCCTCATTTCTAGAATGTTGATGTGCAAATTGGCCTCTAATTGGGACCATGTGCCTTGAACTGTCTTTCCTAGATAATGCCCCCCCCACTGTATCTGGGAAGCGTCCGTGGTCACTATTGCTTGGGGTTGAGGAAAGACTAATGGTCGGCCTAAGAGAACTTGGTCGGAGAGAAGCCACCATTTGAGGTCTCGTTTGCAGTACTTGGTAATCAACAGTAGGTGAGACATTGGTTGGTGAATCAGAGACCATTGGGTTGCAAGTAACCACTGCAGTATTCAGATATGAAACTTCACTAAAGGAACCAGTGATTGCAGTTGCCATTGAACCTAAGGTTCGAAGGACAAGTCTTGCTGGGACTCTCTTCTTTTGGAGAATTTGTCTGACTTGAGCCTTGATACTTTCAAGCCTTTTTGGAGGAAGAGAAGCAATTCCTGAGACAGCATTTAAATAAGCATCAATGAAATCCAGTTGCTGAGAAGGCTGCAGGTTGGACTTTTCAATATTTATTGAGATGCCTAGAGATGTATAAAGATTCATGGTGTAATCTCTTGCCTGTTCTAAGAGATGCCTGGTGGTAGCAGTGAGGAGCCAGTCATCAAGGTATGGAAAGACTCGAAGCCCTTGCATTCTGAGGTGAACTGCAACCACTGCCATGCATTTGGTAAACACTGGGGGCTGTGGTGAGGCCAAAGGCCAATGTTCTGAACTGGAAATGACTGGCTTCTAGCCAGAAGTGTAGAAACCTCCTGGAGATTTTTTCCATTTTTATATGGTGATAAGCATCTTGAAGGTCTATAGAGCACATCCAGTTACCTTTTTCCAAAAAAGGAAGTATGGCTTGTACTGAGACCATCCAGAATTTGGTTTGTTGAACCACCTTGTTGAATTAGCTGAGATACAAAATAGGTCTCCAGTCCCCTGTTTTTTGGGGCACTAAAAAAAACCTTGAGTAAACCTAGGATCCTGTTTGGTCTGGTGGGAATTTTTGGATGGCTCTTTTTTGAGCAGTTTTTGAATTTCTAAGACTGCTGCTTCCCTTTGATTGGGTGGAACATCTGGGAGTTTTTTCTGGGATTTAGAACTTACAGATAGTGGGGTTTGGTATCCTCTGAAAATTATTCTCTGCACCCATTTGTCTGAAGTTATTAATTGCCATACTGGTAGGTACAGGGATAATCGTCCCCCGACTGCCTCCAGAGGAAGGCAATTGGGCATCCATTCAGGGATGCTGATAGGAAGTTCCAGAAAAAGATTCTCTGGATCCCTGATTCTGTGGTCCATTTCTGCCTCTAGGGCATCTTCCGTTACTTCCTCCTCTGTGCTGGGGGAAGTCTTTACCTCGTGAGTCGTGGAAAGGCCCCTTGGATTTTCTAAACCATAGTCTCCCACTCTTTTGGTTCCTGTGAGGAGTGAAGAAATGTATGCCTATGGGAGATAGGGTTTACCACCTTGCTCACTTCTGGCAAGAGTGTTTTAACCTTTGGGCCAAAAGGGTGGAGCCATCAAAAGGAGCATTGAGGAATGATGGTTTAAATGGCTTTGCAAAGTGGCACAAGTGCATCCAGGAGTGCCTTCCAATGGCTATACCTGAATCCACTGCCTTGGTTGTCCTTTTGGCTGCATGCACAATGAGCCTCATGGGTGAGTTGAAGATAGCATCTAGGGTTGCAAGCTGAGAGGAAACTTTGTCCCGGACCTATTCAGCCACTGCTCCTGAGAGAATATTTGAAAATTCTTTAATCAAATCTCTCTGTAATCTGGTAAAGTGTGCCATATAATTCAAGGACCTCAGAGCAAAGGTCGATGAAGCATAAACACACTTCCCAAATCTATCCAACATCCTAGACTCCTTGTTAGGAAGATGGATAGTAGGACTCTCTTCAGTGAGTTCCCTCTTGGTGGCAGCTGTTACCACCATGGCATCAACAGGAATTCCCTTAGCCCAATGTGGTTTTTCCTTTGGTGCTGATAGTACACAGTCAGGTCTCTTAAGGATTGACTCTATGGAGGTGAGCATCTTCCACACCCACTGAGCAATCAGTTTGATAAGATCATCAACGGGCGGAGAGATCCAAGAAGTGGACGGTTGGGCATGAAAAGCCTCCAGGTATACTGATTCCTCCGAGGAAGGCTGGGTGGACAACCAACCACCCCTCTGCTTTAGGATTTCCAGGATGTCCCCAAAGGAAACATCATCAGTGGGTGACCTAGGGGAACCTTCCCTTTCATTGAAGTCAGTATCTTTCATGTAAGACTCTTCTGAGAAGTCCAGGTGCTTTCTGTTGCACTTCCTCTTTACAGGGACTTCCTCGAGGGATGTTCAATGGAAGTTTCTGAAGAGGAAACCACTAAAGTGGGAGTCACCTGGGACTTTTGTGCTCTCTGTCCAGGGAGTAAGACTAATGGTAGCTGCAGTCGACAGGAGGAAGATATATGTCCTGACAAGGATGGCAAGGGATGTTCCATGGAAGTTTCTGAAGAGGAAACCACTAAAGTGGGAGTCACCTGGGACTTTTGTGCTCTCTGTCCAGGGAGTGAGACTAATGGTAGCTGCAGTCAACAGGAGGAAGATATATGTCCTGACAAGGATGGCAAGGACTAAGAATCCCCAATGGATATTGCTTTCTCTTTCATCCGGAAGGCAGGTCCACCCATAGAGGGATGGGAGCCTGGAACCAAAATAGAATGCTTCGGAACTGGGGTCACACCCCGCACCGAGGAGACCACTTCTGGAATTGGAGCCTGGGTCAACACTACAAAGGCCAAGGCACTGAGAGGCATAGAAGGCTCCAAAGGAACCAAAAAAGTACCATGCATCTTGGATCTGACCAGAGAGTCCCGACCCCAGGAGGTCTCTGGTGGCGAAGGCTTGGAGATACTCAAGATAGTTCTGGGAACTGAAGACAAAAGGGCTATCGGAATTGAGTTAGTCAGAGCTGGGAGTATCAAAATCGAAGGCTCCAAAGGCTCATCTAGAGTTGGAGGAGGAGGGTATGAAGGGGTCATAGGATGGATAGTTGTGACTCCAGTTGTCTTGGAACCAAAGGTAATCCTCTCACCACAAGTAGCTGATCCACTAGCCTCATAATATCAGCTTTCGATAGACTCTTAGTAATGCCATGGAGGGAGATCTGGGTGGTCTTACTTCCATAAATGGGGTTTCTCTGAAAGGGTCCACAGAAGAGGAATAGGAAGTTCTTGTGAGCACAGGCAGCCCCAGTTGCTTGATTGATTGATCTGGTGGTACCGATGTGGAGGCTGTTGGCTCTGTAGCCAGTTTTGTTGGTGTAGATAGGCTCTCCAGTGCCGATGAACTCTTCGGCACAGAGAAAGTTTTTTGAAATTTTCTTAGTCGGTTCCAAAGCACTTGGAACTGAGGATGATCTTTTCTTCGAACCATGGGAGGAAGACATTTCTGCAGTACTAGATTTCTCCTTGGAACCAGAGATGGCCTTGTCAAGGGGAGATTTTAAAAGTCCTTTCAAAATTAGCTTATTTTTTTCTCTCAGTCAACATTTGGGTAGAAAACCTTGTGACAAATCGCACAATTTTCTTGCAAGTGAATCCTGCCAAGATAGTAGACAAATGGTGTGTGCCCAGCTGAATTGGGCATTTTACCCTCACACTTTCTACACCTCTTGAATCCTGAGGTGCCCTTGGAAGATTTTGAGAGAGAGTGATTTTGGTCTACTATTATCGGTGATAAGCAAAAGGAGGGAAACAAGGAAGATTTTTTTTTAACAAAGGAAAAAGAAAAAGTGAAAAGAAATTAATACCAGCTATGGTATTAAGAGGTAACTTATCAGTAATAAAGGTAAAAAAGAAAGATTTACCAACTATGGTAAGGGACAGATTACCAATGGTAATGGAAAGGAAATGGAGCTAATTAGAAAGGAGAGGAGCAAGTAGAAGTACTAATAGAAAGAATCACTTAAAAAGGTAGAAAGTTTAAGAAGACATTTGAAAAACACAATTTAACTGACAAAGCTCAAGAGATGGAATGAACACATCTGGTCTGCAAAGCGGCAAATGAGATCTAAGGTACTCTCTGTGAAGAGCATTATGGGCAGAGCCAAGGGTTTGGAACTGAACCCACTGTCAAGGATTAGGTGAAGATTAACAACATCAGATCCTATAATTCAAAGTTTCAAAGTGGAAAGGGAGGATGATGAAATGGGGGGGGGCTCAAGAAACAAGGAGAGACTGGGATTTTGGATGCAGATCTTTAAGGAGAATAACAATAATCATACAGAATATAATATTCATAAAGTAGCAGAAAGTATTCTAAGAACTAAGCAAACATGGTAATGGAGAAAGGAGATTCTGCCTATAGGGATGGCCGCAATTAGGGATACAGACAATAGGCAAGAGGGAGCTGGAATTTATTGGAGAAAACTGGCAAAAGAACCAAGGTATTGAGAGCAAATAACTAGAGCAGGTAAGGTAATAGAATGGGAAGACACCAGGAATTTATTTGGATTTAGGGTTAGAGATTGCCTTCCCTATCAAGAATTGATATAAGAGTATAGGCAAAGAGAAAGAAATATGGGAGTCCTAAACAAAAGACCAGCACCGGTAGAGTTTTTAGTAAAATCTAGAACAGAAGCTGCTCTTAAAAAAGGAATAATTAGTAGAGCATATAAAATATTGTATGATAACTATAAGAATCAATCACAGGTGGTTAGAAGGGATTGTGAAGAGAGATTGGATAAGCCATTCACAAAGAAACAATGGGAGATATATGTATGTCTCCCAAATGTGGAGCAAAATCTAGAAGATTTAGGATTTTTGCTTGGAAATGTTTAGATAGGGATTTTTATAATCCATGTAGACTCCAGAGAATTTTTGCTTGGGTAGACAGCAAATGTTAGAAGTGTAATGGGGAAGAAAGAGGTAATTGGGAACATATTTTCTGGAAGTATAATGAGTTGCAGACTTTAAGGATGCCCTGCAGACTACTCTATCAGATATACTGGGTGAGAAAATTGATGTATCTAGGGAAATGAGCTATGGTAGAGAATTGTAATTGCCTAGACATAGTAAGGCCTTGCTAAGTCCAATTATGGTGGCTGCCAAAAAGCAATTACTAAAAAATGGAAAATGTTAAATTGAATTATTAGCAAGTTACACAGACTAAGATGCTGTACAACGATATATTCTTATACTGAAAGGTTTATTGAAACAAGCCGTCCAAGCACTACTGTCGAGAGTATAACATTTTCTTTGTAACACAGATCATTGTCAGATACACAGCACTTCCTCAGATTACTAAATGCCCACCAGATAGTCTTTTTACAGTCACTTTTGTCTAATTTCAAACTTTGTCCTTGATGAAACATTCTTTTCCTGTATTGAAGCATTCTTTGTCTACATCCTTATCTTATCCAGAGAAAAATGATTATCAGTAGGCCAGAATGTTCTTTTAGCCATTTCCCTTCAGCAGGTTTATTCACTGAATATCTGTATACATTCAACTGTTTATGATATTTCAAGAAGCCTCTACTGTCAATGCAATTTGTTATAAAAACATTCAGAAGTATAATGCTTTTTGTTCCACAAAAGCACATTCTGTTAAGCTAATCATACTGTTACAGTCATAAATAAATAACTCTAAGAATTGACCTTATATGCCTTCAGTCAGGAACATCACTTCAGGATGTGCAAACAGAAATTTTATTCTTACAGTACTGGGAGACAATCTTCATAGCAGATGTTAAATCAGTCTCTCTGAAGAGAGACAAACTACATCTTTTATACATTTTTCTTATCAAACCTGGTCATGCACTTTCATTATGTTACAATGACTCTGGCTAATAGAAACCCCCCCTCATGATTTTCGCCTCGGACTTCACGTGAACACCTTTCTTTACATGATCCACCTACTTTCAAGGGGTCTTGTTTCTGACCTTGGATGTTTCAAGCAGCAACACTCTCTTAGCCTGGAGGAGTCAGGCTAACAAATTCCTTTTATAGTAACTTATATGCCTTGACTTCATGCAACATGTGCTTTTTCCTTATTACGTATTAAAAGAATGCAGTTAGGACACATTAATAACTTTAGCTTATGAAGCTGTATTTTCCCAGCCCTGCATACAAATTATATTTGCTTTTTAACAATCATGTTATAGCATCATTAATGAACTGAAATTAACATACATTTTAATAACCTGATCTTGTCCCATAACAGTTTCCTTCCTCTGACACTATCAGTGTCATACCATACATGTAATTATATTTTTATTTTTCTTAACTTGATAAAATATGCCTCTGCATCATAATAGTCATCTTCTGTCATATTAGAATTGTCATTGATTGTTACATGCAGGGGCATTTCATGTGCAGGTGAGGTTAAACATCTTGTAATCACAGCCTTTTGAATAGAAAATACCAAAATGATCACAGATATAATAAAAAGTACAGTGACAATACCCTGGATTATGCTAGTTCCCAGGTTACCCAAAATACTGCCCAACCGTCCAAAAAGTGTCCATTGTTTTGATGTGCTGTCCAAATCTTTGGCCCTTTGTTCCATGACATTTGCCAGTTTTTCCTGTTCATCATGATAGTCACTAATATGTAAACAGCAATGACTCCCTATGAGGGCACATGACCTCCCCTTTTGCAGCAAGCATTATATCAGGTGCCATTAGATTGTGCAACACCACAGTTCACATTTCAGTCATTTCTCGATTTGCCATCCTGATGTGATGTGAACTTTCATTGGCCACCTCCTGTAGAATTTCAGCAAGCATGGTGATTTCAAGCATTATCCTTTGCACTCCACACCCAGGATTAAAAATTGAAAATACTTGCTCTGCCCAGTGGATCGCTCGCTTATTTCTTAGTCTATCTGTTGGTGGGTGTTCGAAGTCTTGAATAGCAGGAGTAATATAGCCTACAAAGCAATATCCAGACCAGTTTGTAGGCAACCAGGGGTAGGCACGATCACTACAGATGTAGTAACGGTCACTTATCATGCCCACACTATGCCCCAGTCATAATTTCTTTTAAGTGCAAAGAGTCTAACACACTTTCATGCCTGGTGTCATTACATTTGATTTTTCCTACTGGTACAGTCCCATTTCTGGCATACCATGTGGCTCCATGATGTGTGGTTGCAAGTTGAAGAGACACAACCTTTGAAAAATCAGTTACATTATGCCAGGTTAAGCTGATGTCATTAAGGTCCTTTTCAAATGACATCTGTGATGCAAGGATGGGAATAATAGGAATCCCTGCCTTAGAATGATGAGGTATATGTGAACATATCCAATAGTTTGTTTTGTTTGATTTTTGGCATATTGCCGAAGGGCCAACAAGAAACTGTTTTCTCTTGACCAGTTTATAGAAGGAAACAGCAGCAGAAACAAACCAAAAGTGCCTGTTGTCACTGGAATCATCATGGACTGCTACTGAAATTGACCTTCTCACTGGGCAGATGATTTATCTGTTTCACTGCGATCTCCCTCTGTTTGTTGCAATAATTCATCTGGGGTCCCCACATGGCAGGTCTTCTTGCAATGAGATGAATGGATCCACGTTGGTAGTCCTGCACAGCAAACTGCAGTCAAAGTGGTTAGCAGGACCTGAAAAGGCCTCTTCCACCTCGGGCTGAGGCAGTTTTTTCTCTGGAAAATTTTCACATACACCCACTCACCCTTGTTGTAGTTGATGACGGGGCTGGTCAGGAGGCTTTGGTAATGCTGCTCTTACTGTTTGATGATATTGCTGCAAAACAGTAAGGAGTTTCCTACAATAAGAAATCATAGCATCATCTGACAAAGTTAAATCGGCATTTCCCACTGGAGAGGTAGCTGGAAGGGCCATGGGTCTCCCCATTAATGTTTCATACAGACTCAATTTCCTGCTGGCACTCAATGAGGCCCTCATACTCATTAATGCTAAGGGGAGGGCTTTGAGGCACTTTAAGTGGATTTCAGCATAAATCTTTGAAATTTTATTTTTAAGGGTCCTGTTTACCCTATCCACTAATCCAGATGACTGGGGATGGTTGGGACAGTGAAGACTCAACTTAGTATTAAAGATTTTATATAGTTCTTTAAACAATGTATTGTTAAAATGTGTTCCCTGATCTCTGTTGACAATGCTTGGTATACTGATATATAATTATACAAAAATTTCTTTACCACTGTGACTGCATCAGTTTTGCGACATGGGTAAGCTTCCTCCCACGTGGAGAACATATATACTACCACCAAAATAAATTGTAAATTATTAGTCTTAGGCATCTGGATGAAATCCAGCTGTACATTAACAAAAGGTCCCCAGGGTGGAGGTAAACATGCAGTTTTGCTGTTGGCATGTTTACTTAGATTATATTCTAAATGTATACTACAGTTTTGTACATACTGAAGTATCAAAGAAGAGACATGAGGGGCATACCAACTTTGGATAATTTGATTAAATAAAGCTGTCTTACCTGTGTGGGCCGGTAAATGATACGCCCTTACCAGGTAAGGTAGTAAATAGGCAGGCTCCACCAGTCGGCCATCCGGATGTCGCCATATTCTGTCAGAGTATTTTCTACATCCATCCTTGAGCTGCCTCAGAATGTCTCCCTGTGATGCTTCAGCTTGAAAGGCTGACAACTTTTCAAAATCAAACACATCATTACTTTTGTAGTTTGTTATCTTTAACATACACAGATTTTTGCAACAATCTACCACTGCTTGTTTAGCAGCTTGGCCTGCTAAATTGTTGCCCTTTGTTATAAAATCCTTGCCCTTTTGATGGGCACAACATTTGATTATAGACAGCCTCTTAGGTAGCAAAAGTGCATCTAACAATGATTTTATGTGGGGCTATATTATATGAACGAAAGTTCATATAATCGAACACTCTAATGAGCAAAAATCCCAGAAATCAAAAACAATATTGTGGGGAGCTGTGCCCCCCACACCCCAGATAAATATATATTCCAACTCGGAGATCAAACTACAGTGAGGAAAGGGCAAATACTCCAATCTTTACTGTACTGCGATCCCACAGCATGCATCTCGATTTCCAGGATTTTCACTCATTAGAGCATTCAATTATATGAACTTTTGTTCATATAATATAGAACCTTTTATGTACCCTGTATTTTTAATTTGAGTTCATGAAAACCCTCTCTCTTTCCAAAGTTGCCCAAAATCATGTACCACCCCGAAAGCATAATGGCTGTCTGTAAAAATATTGGCCACCTTGTCTTTGGCTAACTCACAGGCTTTTTTCAAAGCCACTAGCTCAGCTATTTGAGCAGAGTGAATACCCTCTAATCTTTGTTGCAACAATATTGTCTCTTCAGTGCAGATGGCTATTCCTGAGTGTAGCTTCCCTGTTTGATCTCTTCCACAGCCGTCCACGAACAAATTCAAGTCAGCATTGGGTATAGTAGTGTCCTTTTAAGTACTCCTTGGGAGAAAGCAAATAGTTACACACATACAATCATGCTCTTCACCATCCTCAGCAGTAGGCAACAGAGATGCAGGATTTAGAACAGGACAGCTGATCAGAGAAATAAATGGATCAGAAAGAAGTGAAGTTCATATCTAGTTAGATGTGCAGTTGGGAGTGGATGAGTTTTCATTTTAAGCAAAAGAGATGATACAGAATGAGGGATAGCCACTGTGAGATCATGCCCAAGCACCAATGATTGTGCCAGATTAACTAGTATGGCAGCAGCAGCAGCAACTGCCCTTAAACAGGGTGGAAAACCTTTTGCAACAGAATCAAGTGCTGTGCTGTAATAAGCTAATGAACAATAGCTGTCCCCATGTTTTTGTGCAATTACTCCTTGAGCAAGTCCATTTCTTTCATGACAGAATAAAATAAAAGGTTTATTATAGACTGGTAACCCTAAAGCTGGGGCAGTAGCTAAAGCTTGCTTCAAATTCTGAAATGAATTTTCCTCTAAACTATTCCAAAGGAGAGGCTCTGGTGTATTCTGGTTTAAAAGATTTGTCAAAGGTTTGGCAATTTCTGTGTAGTTAGGGATCCACTGTCTGCAGTATCCTGTCATACCTAGAAAAGACCTAAGCTGTTACTGAGTAGTCGGATGTGGGGCCTTAGATATTGCATAAATACGAAATGGTAATGTTTGCCTGCTACCCTGAGATATTAAATGACCAAGATAACGTACTTGAGATGACCACAGCTGTATTTTTTTCTAGACACTTTGTGTCCCTTTTCTGCAAGGATAGTCAGAAGATGCAAGGTATCCTGCTGATATTGCTGAAAGGAGTTTGATCCTATCAGTAAATTATCTACATATTGTACTAACACAGACCCACCCAGAAATGTCACATTCTCCAAATCTTTTTCAGAATTTGAGAAAATAATGAAGGAGATTCAGTATATCCATGTGGCAACCATGTCCATGTATATTGCTGTCCCTGATAAGTGAAAGCAAACAGAAACTGACTGTCAGGGTGAGCAGGTATAGAAAAGAATGCTGAACATAAATCAATTACAGAAAAGTAACTAGCTGTAGGTGGTATGCAACTCAGTATTGTTGCTGTATTTGGAACAAGAAAAGTTGGCAGTACTGCATTATTTACAGCCCTTAAGTATTGTACAAATCTATAAGTATCCTTCCCTGGCTTTTTCATTGGAAAAATAGGAGTATCACAAAGGCTTTTACCTGGTATTATTATTCCTTGCTGTATTAGAGACTGAATTACAGTTTTGATTCCCTGCTCTGCTTCCAGCTTTAGTGGATATTGTGGAACTCTATGAGAGGTTTTGATGGATTTAACTTTATTTTTACTGGTTCTGCTGATTTCAGTATACCTACTTCATTTGCATGATTAGCTCACAAGATGGCAGGTACCTGCTGTAGTAACTCTCCATCTGCCTGTATGCTTTCAGCAGGCTGTTCCTCAGCTTCTGTTAAAACTGCCAATACTTTCACCTCTGATTCTGTTGGAACATTTAGATACATCCCTTCAGGGGTACATTAAATAGTACAACCCAGCTTACATAACAAATCTTTTTCTAGTAGGTTTACTGGTGCAGTAGTACTCAAAAGAAAATGTTTTTCTTCGATCGGACCTAAAGAAATGGGGATGGGGTCTGAAACAGGATATGTAACTGTAGTATTTGTTACTCCAACTGCCTTTACTTTATGCTCTGATACTGGTATTTGACTATCTGAAGTAATGTTTAACACACTGACCTAGTGGCTCCAGTGTCCACCAGAAATGTTTTTTTCTTTGAATTTATTTTCATCTTAACATAGGGTCCATTTTGCTCTATTGGCTCTTCAGGGTTAAGATTCACTTCTATATTATTTCCTTGACATAGTCAGTATGGAGCTCCCTGACTCCTTCCAATCTGAGGGGGTGATGGAGAAAAAACTGCATTATTATAACTTGGTTGCCATTCAGTCCAAGTATCTTGGGCTCTTTGCATTTGCTTGTGTAGGCATTCCCCTCTCCAATGTCCTGCTTCTCCACAATTGAAGCAAGATGTGTTAGATGAAGCTGGAGTGGCACTGCTAGCCCGTTGTTGCCAACCAGCTGCACCTTGTTCCCCTTGACCAGCACTTTTGCTAAATCCTCTAGCAATTCCTCTACCCCTTCCCCTGCTTCTGCCTCAACCTCTTGGGTTTTCCAGCTGCCTGATTTGTAAAGTTAACAGCTTATTCTCAGTATCCTTCCTTCATTTTTCCTGATACTCTGTACAGTGATTTGCAGTACTTAATAAAGAGTCTATGTAATTTCCTTGGCAGTCTATGTGCACTTGCTTTATTTTATTTTGTACAGAGGCTTGAAGACCCTGCACAAAGGCTGCTGCAATAGCTGGCTTAGCTTGCTCTTCTGGGTCTGGTATTCCTGAATGTCTAGCAAATACTGTTTTATGGTGACTCAAATAGTCTTCAGGGGCCTCCCCTTTATTTTGTTTATATGCCTGTATTTTAGACCAGTCATTCCTAACTTCACACACATCCATAATCTTGTTCAACAATGCTGTTCATATATTTGTTAATGCATTCCCTGTGCAAGTGAAATCTGTTATATCAGTCTTTTCCAGTAACTGCTTTCTTATTTCATCTGAAGTAACTACCCTCAGCAGTTGATTTAAACCTGTCAAAGTAGGATTTAACATTCTATTATAGTTTTTAATTCTTCTTTGAATTTTAATGGATCTTTTCTAATATTTGGAAACTTTTTAGACATAGTATGCTAATCAGCAGGGGTCCAAGGATGATGAACAAGTCCCCTATTGTTAGCCCCCAAAATTTCCCTGAGAGGTGTCAATAGATCCCCTCCAGAGGTTGTAATTTCTCGTTGTACCCTGTCATGTGAGCATGTATGGTGAGATACAGGAGTGTCAAATACTAATGCCCCTGCTGGGGAAGTAGAAGCTATCTCAGAAGGATAGGAAGAATAGCCCCCATTGACTGCAGATGCCTGTTCATAAGATGAAGATTGAACAGGGGAACCAGTCTGAGATGTACCAGTATCACGCAAATTGGGTGTCCAATGGACAGTAGACTGAAAGGTAGGGGTCTGAGAAATAACAGAATCGTGTACAGGAGGTACCCGTACTGGTGCATATGGGGGTTGGGGGTGCAGTAGCTACTGGAGGATTATCATCCTCTTCAGAAGTTTCTGCTTTTTTGGCTATCCACAGTTTTTTCCAAACCTCCTAAGACAGGATAAAGGAATCCCTTTTTACTGGTCTCTACTGCCTTTTTAACCTCTTTTACTTGTTGCAACAGTTTCTTGTTAACATCTTGCAACCCTCTTAATGTTTACTCTTTTTCCCTTTTAAGTGCTTCACTGTACCAAGAATAAAATGCTGTCATTTGTTCCCCACTAACTTTGCTTTTCTTTTCTTCAAAAATACCTTTCAGTGTCAGCAATTTAGTCTTATCATAAGCTCCATTTAATGGAAATACCCCACCAGAACAATTGTTAGTAAGCTGAAACCAGTTATGCAAATATTTACAACTTTCCTTCCCATAGTTAAAATACATAAAATATGCAGGTGTTCCCTTTTCAGAGATTTGATCTTGCTTGCTTATCTTTGCTCCCATTTTTCTTATTTTATAAATAAGTAATAATGAAAATGTTAGGCTTACCTTACAATGGCAGGATTCTGGCAGTTCTGAAGACAGAAAATAACTGTAGTAATCCACACACCATACAGGTAGGGAAGGGTAGGAAGTCTGTCGGCATGCAGCAACAGAGGACAGGTTTCGATCAGCCTTTTCCCGCTACCCCCCCCTTGCTTTCATCCTGGTGCAAGCGCAAAAGTTACAGCTCCAGCATTGTAACCGAAAAGAACTGGACTAAAGCAAAGGGCACCACGCTTAAAATTGACTCCTTTAATATGTAAATAAGCTGTATTAACGCCACAACTAATACAGACAAGCGTTTTCATCCAAGTAACCCTCAGACTTCTTCAGATGTAACAAATAAATGAAAACAGGTTCTTCCTTTTATACCAATATTAAAAACCAATTAAGGTTAATTTACCAATTAAGAATTATACATTTTTTAAAAAGAAAACAACCATCCCAAATAATATTGGATTATACTATTGTGAAAAAAACATACAGATAAATACAATAAATTAGATTGTTAAGAACCTTGTAAGGTTACAAAATCTATAAAAATCATGTGTTATAAATGTAAAATATTCATTAAAATATTGTAAGTACATTTGATATCTTGAGTATATTTGATACTTAAAGCTCGGCGGACCTAAGTTTTAAAAGAGGAACAAAAGAAATGTTATCATTAAACCTGGAGACTTGTTGGCCTCAAGAACTACCTGTCAAAAGG
Organism: Protopterus annectens; assembly: GCF_019279795.1. Taxonomy (NCBI): domain Eukaryota; kingdom Metazoa; phylum Chordata; order Ceratodontiformes; family Protopteridae; genus Protopterus; species Protopterus annectens. Next base: position 939,025,033 of record NC_056731.1, on the reverse strand, counting down.
TCTCTCTGTATTCTAACTTGGCTTCCCAGGGACCACCTCTTATATCCCTGGGAACTGTTTTAATAACAAAAAGAAAAAACTAGAATTGGCACAAACTAATGTGTGTCTGTATAAAGCATTGCTGCTGTTCTTTTTCTTAACATCATTGATGTGTTCATAAATCCTGCGTTTCAATTTCCTTTCAGTTTTTCCTACATAAAAGCCTTCACAGGCACCACAGGTAACTAAATAAACTAAACCTTGTGAATTACAGTTAGAATATGTTTTGGCATTCAGCAGTTTCTGCCTACATGTAAGCAAAACCTCCTCCCTTTGTAAAATATAGACACACTGGTAACATGCCCCACATTTGTAAGTATCTCTCCTTTTATGTGAGAAAACATTGGAATTATTGGCATGTTCCAGTAAGTTTTTTAATATTGTGTCCCTTTCTAAAAACCACATTCACAGTATTAGACAAATCAGTGAGTTCTGAAAATTTCCATTCTCTCTCTACAACACTCTTGATCTGATAAGCGTATTCACTAAAATTAGTAACAAATACTCTACTGAAACTTGAACCAGTTGATGTCTGTTTAGTGTTGTTACCGGAAAAATTCCCAGCCCCCAAAACTGGAGAATATTTTTCTTTCCTATCCTGCAAAACCTCCATTCTGACAGCAGAGATAAGTTCCCTAGGATACCCCCTCTCCACAAACATTCCTTCTAGTGTAGAACATTCCTCCAAAAAATCAATTTCCAAAGATGTCATACAACTTGCAAGGACATATTGTCCTTTAATAATCCCCTTCTTCTGAAACAGGGTGTGTGTACTGGCGAAACTAATAAATGTGTTGGAAAAAGTGGGCTTTCTATAATAAAGCATTGTGATCGAGATAAAGGGCAGATAGATACTATGTCCAGAACTGACCACTCTTTTGGACCCTCTAAGGATACTTCCACACAATCAAAAAACAAAATTGAAGCTGTTACCGACCAGGTAAAAAGCAAAACTCACGGCAAAAAGTCCACAGGTTCTCAGAAACAACTTTTAATTCCAAAACGAACAATCCTTCAACATGAAATAAGTCAAGTGCTTTCGCCCGGGTCCTCCCAAGCTTTATCAAGATGAAATACAAGTAAACCACCATGCCTTATATACTAATATTGGGATACAATGATTACCACATTATTATACAATTATTCAATTGAGTAGTTTGAATATTTCAAGGTATCTTCTTCAAATAGCCTTATTATTTCTAAAACCACCCAACTTATTGTGTAAACATTACTTTTATAAAGCTTGATAAACATAAGCGTCAATTGTAACACTCTTATTAAATTATGATGGTAATAAAATGAGATACCACACTTCTAAAACCCATCTAAAATAAGAGGCTATAAAACGTCTTATAAACATGCTATAAAACATGCTATAAAAAGCAACTTTCAGGAACAAAAATATAACTTTAAAACTGAAAAATACAATATTGACGTATACAAGATAAAAATCATTATTCCTGATTGCTGAACTACTATTTTAATCTAAAAAATAACCCTATTATATGTAAATAGTTGTGTATAAAAAACCTTCAACTCAAAAAAATATACAAAATTTTTTCTCTTTTAGGTAACTGAATATATACTAAAGTTGTCTATAAATAAAAAATCTTAATATTTACATGTTGGGCAATAAGGTTATAACTTGGCTCTTCTTATCTTGAGTAAACTACTCAGACTAATAGTGTCATTGAGCCCTGGTGATTTAGAGGCATTTAATGTAATTTGCCACAGTAACTCCCTGTACTCGAGGGACGTTTCCCAATCACCTCCCCTTGGGTTAAGTCCTACTTGTTCCAAGACTACAAATTTTAATCTCATTTCTTTACAGGTTAAGGAATGTTTATAGAATGCATTTGATTCATTTTTCTTTTCTACCTCGTACAAATGTTCATAAACTCTTTTTCTCAAGGTTCTTTCAGTCTTGCCAACATAAAATCCAAAACACTGTTGGCAAAACCCAAGATATACCACTCCCTTTGTATTACAGTTAAAATGCCCTGGGAAAACAATGTTCCTCTTTCTTGATTTCAAATAAAGGCCCTTACCATTGACCATGTAAGGACACTGTTTGCATGAGCCACATTTAAATGTGCCTATTTTGGATGTTTTGTCTGAAACCTTGTCTATTATGTTCCTTTCCAAAAGTTCCTTCAAGTTCATGTTCCTTCTCCTCACAAATTTTGGTCTACCTGAAATGGTCCTATTAATGTCCTCATTCATGATTAAGATTGGCCAGAATCTACCAATAATGTTTTCTATTTCTAAACTATTTTTGTTGGAAGTGTGAATGAAGACATGCTCCTTCTCCATAAAATCTTTCTGATGCACTCTATTGTCCTGTTTATCAATTTCCCCCAACAATGGGGCATACTGCTCCAACCTTTTAGATGATATTTCAGCAGCCAATGTATCAAATAAAGGTGCAGGGTACCCCTTTTCAAGGAATAGTGACCTGAGGAATTTTATTTCTTCTTCAAACAAGTTGTCCTCACTACACATTCTAGAAGCTCTGATCAGTTGTCCTTTAATTATTCCCTTTTTCTGGAATAATGGGTGGTCACTGTTAAAGTGAAGGAACATATTTGAGTAAGAGTCCTTCCTGAAAATAGTAGATTGGAACCTATTTCTATCAGTGTTCCTCACCAAATTAACATCCAGATAATGTAAATGGTCTGGATGTATTGTATAAGTGAATCTCAGGAAATCTGTGGTGGAACTAATGTACTTAGTAAATTCCTCAAATTCGTTTAAATTTCCTTTCCACAGGATACATATTGTATATATATTTTTTTGAGTTGAAGGTTTTTATACACAACTATTTACATATAATAGGGTTATTTTTTAGATTAAAATAGTAGTTCAGCAATCAGGAATAATGATTTTTATCTTGTATACGTGAATATTGTATTTTTCAGTTTTAAAGTTATATTTTTGTTCCTGAAAGTTGTTTTTTATAGCATGTTTTATAGCATGTTTATAAGACGTTTTATAGCCTCTTATTTTAGATGGGTTTTAGAAGTGTGGTATCTCATGTTATTACCATCATAATTTAATAAGAGTGTTACAATTGACACTTATGTTTATCAAGCTTTATAAAAGTAATGTTTACACAATAAGTTGGGTGGTTTTAGAAATAATAAGGCTATTTGAAGAAGATACCTTTAAATATTCAAACTACTCAATTGAATAATTGTATAATAATGTGGTAATCATTGTATCCCAATATTAGTATATAAGGCATGGTGGTTTACTTGTATTTCATCTTGATAAAGCCTGGGAGGACCCGGGCGAAAGCGCTTGACTTATTTCATGTTGAAGGATTGTTCATTTTGGAATTAAAAGTTGTTTCTGAGAACCTGTGGACTTTTTGCCATGAGTTTTACTTCCACACAATCACACTTTTAAGTCCCAGCATGCTTTGGGCTCATGAATTTATTTTAATAATGCATACCTCTACGTCCTATCATGTGGTAGTCTCAGGAATTTGTTTTAACAGTATATAGTCTACATCCCAATCATATTATGGGCTCATGAACTTGTAGTATAGTCTACTTCCCAATCATGCGCTCATGAACTTGTTTTAAAAGTTTACAGTCTATGTCCCAATCATGCAGTGGGCTCATGAACTTGGTGTAACTTTATCTTTAACTTTTAACTTTTTATTTTCTTTCTCTCATACATTCATACATTGACAGAATAAAAGATCTCACATACTTCTTACCTTTCAGTCCTGAGGGTACCGCCCTCAACACAAGGTGCCTCCTTGTGTTAATTTGTCCTTTACTGTATGTGCACATACATTTTCTATTCTCATCTGCTGTAGGGTCCTCCCACTATTACTTGTATACATTACAAACAACTCAGTCAAACAAAAACACAGTTATGCACTTATAATACAAACTCAGTCATGTACTTATTCTACAAAAACAGTCATGCAATTAGTCTACATTTTGCTAAAATTATCTAAAAGAGAGAAAGAAAGAAAAAAGAAAACAACCCTTTCCCCTTACAAAACAATTTCCCTGCCAAGGCTAGTATGTTTGCACACCCTGAATAGCTGCACATCTGATTCTCTGATTATTCCATGCCAAGCAGTGTGGAATTCACAGAAAATCTGTGATGTGCCCTGCAGCAATGCCAAAGTTCAGATCCAGAGAATGGTACCAAATTGTTACAGTCATAAATACATAACATTAAGAATTTACCTTATATGCCTTCATTCAGGAACATGTTACACAGACTAAGATGCTGTACAACTGTATATTCTTATACTGAAAGGTTTATTGAAAAAAGACGACCAAGCACTACTGTTAAGATTATAACATTTTCTTTATAACACAGATCATTGTCAGACATACTGCAATTCCTCAGATTACAAAATGTCCACCAGATAGTCTTTTTACAGTCACTTTTATCTAGTTTCAAACTTTGTCCTTGATGAAACATTCTTTTCCTGTATTGAAGCATTCATTGTCTGCATCCTTATCTTATCCAGAGAAAACCAGTTCTCAGCAGGCCAGAATGTTCTTTTAGCCATTTCCCTTCAGCAGGTTTATTTACTTGAATATCTGTATACATTTCAATAAGTCTCTACTGTCAATGCCATTTGTTACAAAAACATTCAGAAATATAATACGTTTTGTTCCACACAAGCACATTCTGTTAAGCTAATCACACTGTTACAGTCATAAATAAATAACACTAAGAATTTACCTTATATGCCTTCAGTCAGGAACAACACTTCAGGATGTGCAAACAGAAATTTTATTCTTACAGCGCTGGGAGACAATCTTCATAGCAGTTGCTAAATCAGTCTCTCTGAAAACAGACAACTACATCTTTTATACATTTTTCTTATCAAACCTGGTCATGCACTTTCATTACGTTACAATGATTCTGGCTAATAGAAAACTCCCTCATGATTTTTGCCTCAGACTTCATGTGAACACCTTTCTATACATGATCCACCTGCTTTCAAGAGGTCTTGTTTCTGACCTCGGATGTTTCAAACCTTCCCTAGCAACAGCGCACTCATAGCCTGAAGGAGTCAGGCTAACAAATTCCTTTTGTAGTAACTTACATGCCTCTACTTCATGCAACACATACATTTTCCTTACTATATATTAAAATGATGCAGTTAGGACACAGTAATAACTTTAGCTTTTGAAGCTGTATTTTTCCCAGCCCTGCATACAAATTATATTTGCTTTTTAACAATTATATTATAGCATTGTTAATGAACTGAAATGAATATACATTTTATTAAGCTGATCTTGTCCTATAACAATACTTGTTTACTGCATATTTATTTTCTGTACTTGCAGATGCTGTGTTACATGCTATCTCTAAAAATAACACACTGTTACTATGATAGAAAGCAGTTTTACCAAATCTCTGTTACTGTGAATGAAAACAGTTCTACTAAATTATATATTTTTTCTATCAAATATATGTTATTACTATGAGGGAAACCAGTTTTACTTTATATAATTCTATCAATTCCCCTTTTATTTTGAAAACCAAAACATTTTCAATTAAAATTTAAATCAAACCTTGAATTTTACAGAAAAATCATGTCTCCATTGGTTGTGTTACTTTATTTGCATGTACATTAGTTACAATAGATACCTGATTGACAGTTTTTAATAGAAAGTTTAACACATATTTTAGAATACTCCTCACCCTTTCCTAACAAGAAGTCCTCCCTGTTGGCCTGATAATGGTTCCTAAAAATTTTACTTCTTGTGACTAAAACTGTATTTTGGTTTTGTTAATTTGAACCCTGCCTCTTGCAACTGTCTCAGAACTTTTCTCATCTGTGATATGTTTTTCCCACAGTCCCTGGCTGTATCAGAATGTCATCAATATATTGAATAACTGTGTCTTTACTCACATCCTGTAAGACTGTCCCTACTATCTGATGAAAAATGACAGGACCAGTTTGAAAACCCTGAGGTAATCTAGTTATGACATACTTTTGATATTCAAAGGTAAAAGCAAATCTTTGCCATTCCCTTTTCTGAAGTGGCTGCAAAAAATCCATTTCCTAAATCTATCACTGTAAACCAATTACTTTGTGGTTTTATGCGAGCTACTATTTCTGGAACTCCTGGTATCAAATTGCTATCAGCTGTCTGTGCTGATTAACCTTATGGAGATCTATTACCAAATGGTAACTCTCATCCTTTTTTTTTAATTGGCCAAATAGGTGAATTTGTTGGACTATGTCCCTTCTGAATTATGCCTGCCTGTTCCCAGTTTAAAATGCATTTCCTCATGTCATCTGCTGCCTCAGCTGGAACTGGATACTGTTTTTGGAAAGAAAGAATTTAATCCCTTGCACCTCCCACTGTAATCGGAACTTCTAACATCCCACAGTCTGTTTTTGTTTCAGCCCATAAGGTCTTAAATTCATTTTTTATGGTATTCCAAATATCTCTTTCTTCATCTGTCAGGGGCACCACCCTGTTTCCCTTACTCTCTACTAAGCTAACTTATATTGTCATGCACTTTCGGTTAACACACAGTTCACTTTCATCTCTTGTTTTCCACAAACTACAGTTCGAAAAATCAATTACTATATCTAGCCTGTTTAAAATATCCATTCATATTATGGTCATTGCACAACTAGGATGCATCAAAAATGTTCCCATTATTGGAGTTTCATTCGGTGTAAACTTAATTTCTACAGGCTCATTGCCCACTGCAGCACATGCACTACCATTAAAACCTGAGATTAAAATTATCTTTTTCGGATCTGCTGCTCCCCTGTCTATTAAGCTATTTTTCCATGGCAACGACCCTACATAGATGTCAGTTAAAGGTCTACCATCATTTCTTCATTTAGAGATGCTAACTGAACTATTTATTTGAGTACGAGGGGCACACCCCTATTGTGAATCGCTATCATTATTCAGATGCCTATAAACTTCTCTGACAACACAAATATTGTGTTCTCACTCCTGGGTATCACTATCCTTATTTACTGCATATGCAGGATGAAGCAATTCCTGACATACAGTCTGTTGCCTTTTACATTTTGAGCTACATGAAGGATCTTCCCTATTTCCTATTGGATATACATTGCTTTCACAATTATATTGCTGAAATTTAGTATTCCGTCTTGTCTTATTATGAAATGTTTGACCCTCTATGTTATCATTCTGCAACTTTTGCTTTTCCTTCCTGACTTCTTTTTCTTCTGAGTTCCTTGCAAATACTCCTTTCGTTATCTGCCTGTTTTCCATTTTCTGTAGTATACATAGTCCTGCTTGATATGTCCCAGTTTTCTACAGAAAAAACATGCAATTTGTCTATCATAAGGGCTTCCTGTAGCTGGAGGTGGAGGTGCTGATGCTGCTCTCAGTATGTCCATGTTCTCATCCCCCACCTTTCCCTACCTCTACCCTGTCCTACTTCCCCTACTATTTCAAACCCATCTTCATCAGTACCAAGAGAAAAAAATTTATACTTACAAATATTTCTGTTGTCACACATTACTCTCCCTCTCATTAGCTTATGAACACATTGCTCTAATGTGTCAGCAGTTTCCTCATAAATAGACTTAATGTCACCTGGTACTCCTTTTACTTGTTCCAAAAATGCATGTATTAGCCTCTTTTGCATTTCTGGTTCATTTATTTCCCTGTCATCTATTCTGTAAATGACTTGAAAAGCCAATTTAAAATGTTCTGCCTGTTGTAGCCTCTTGTCAGAAACTGTAATATTAAAATAACAACTTTGTAGTCAAAGTTTGACCTCAGGAATATGCCAAGAGTACAGCTCTAATTCTGTATAACGTAGAAACAAGCCTGCATTCATTAGAAATTATGAAAGTCTTATAACACTTTGGAATAAATGCCAAAACACATATTTGCAGTGAATCATTCCATGCATTGCCAGCTGTATATGAAAGGCAATCTTCAAATGTCAACATATTGCAAACAAAAATACCTTTCTTGTCATTCCAATGAGGAAAAGTTTGTAACAAATGAGACTGTTGGTAGAGATCAGCTGGAGAATCTGTCACTGCCTGTACATTTGGAGTGTTAACGTTATCTGAACTAACATGTTCTGACGTGTCTCTGTAGATTTGCATTTGCAACTGTATATTCCTGTATTTGTTTCTGTAATTCTCCTATCTTAAAGTGTAATTCTGCTTCCTTTGCTATGGCATGCAAAACTTTCTATTGTGCATCCTGTAACCTGTTTGTAAGAGCTTCTATGTCAGTGTCCCCATGCATATTATCCTGTGAATCCATAACGGTATGTATAGCAACATCAGCCCTAGTCAAAATGTTTAAAACATTTTGCATATACTTTTTAACCTGTATGCCATGTTTCTGTAACATTTGCATGTGTTTTTCATTAAGCTCTGTCAATTTGCCTTACTTTTGGATTTACTGTTTGGATTTTTTGGTAGTACTTTCAGTGGAAGGAGTCCTTTACTTTTTGTTCTTTTCTTTATCAATATCGGCACCAGAGTTCCCGGTGCAGACAACTATGGTTCTGACAGTTCTGTCGCAACCCCTAACAGCACCATCAGTACAGGTTCAGTCCCCTGTGGCACTGTTGTTACAGTCACCTTCGGCTCCAGGTATGACTCTTCTGTACTCCACAGCACAGACTTTTACGGCACTGACATGTACTTTGGTGCAGTCCTTCTTGGCATCGTCCTTATTGCTGGTGCAGACACTTTACACTACGGCACCGTACCCTTCTGGGCAGACCTTTGCCTTTACGGTGCAGACACCTTCAACTACTGCACCTGTTGAATTAGCAAGGGCCAAATATTCCCCTTCACTGGATCCTTTTGCAAGCAGTCAGTATAGTCCTTTCCTAGAAAGGCCAGAATTGCCATCAGCCTTCTCCATGAGGTCATCCAAGAGTCTTTCTGAGCAGGATGTGTTGCGGCTTGTTGACCAGTTGCTTGTGGCCAGAGGTCTCTCTCAACCATCGAAGTCCATGTTCCCTCATTCAGGTGAGCATATTTTGCCTCAAACCCCAACGTATACTCCTCCTTCGACTTTCACTCAAGTTTCAAAGCCTGTTACTCTGACAGCAGGTTCCCTCCCTCCAACTCCAATAGTGGATCTCACTTTGGAACCAGAGTCGTCCTTGTAGCCTTCAGTGCACTGGGCATCAGGCTCTTCTCAGGCCAGTGGCTGTGCCATTGGGGAGGGCATTCCTGGCTCCACATTGATTTTTTTCTATGGCACCTTCCAGGGATGCTTTCTCTCTTACAGTTCACGGTCCTCTTGAGACTCCTGGTTTGGGGGCAGCCTCGTCAGGGTGGGGTGAGACCCTGGTTCCGAGGTTTTCGTGCTCGGTTCCAGCTCCCATCCCTCCTTGGGCAGGCCAGCCTTTCAGGCCATGGAGAGGGCGCTTGCCTCCACTGGCAAAGCTCATTTGTCGGAGTCCTCTCCCCCCTCTGTGCCGCAACTTCCACAAGCTTCAACTGCCAGCCACCGGGCACAAGAGCCTCGGGTCTCGCCTCCTCAGGAGACCCCCCTCTTTGCAGTCTTCACCAGAACCTCCCACTGAGGAAGCACCCCGCAAAGCATTGTGTAAGAGGAAGCAAATGGACTCCACTGAAGAGTCATTGACTGAAGATACAGATTTTGATGACGGGGAAGGGTCCCCATGGTCACCCTCTGATGAGGTGTCCTTTGATGACATCCTTGAGAACCTTAGACAGAGGGATGACTGGAAGCCCTCTAATCCTTCCTCTGAGGAATCCGTATTCCTGCAGGCTTTTTGTGCCAGGCCCCTTACCTCCTTGGTCACCCCATCTGCTGATGAGCTCATCCAGCTCATTGTGCAGTGAGCATGGAAGGCTCTTGATACCATGGAAGCGATACCTAAGAGGCCAGATAAAATATTATCGCCCCCTGCTGAGCACCCCCACTGGTCATATGGTCTTCCAGTAGGCGTTACGGTGGTGGCAGCTGCTACTAAGAAAGATTTGGCAGAAGAGAGCCAAACTGTCCTTCCACCCAACAAGGAGTCCCAGGTGATTGACAGATTAGGGAAGCATGTGTTTGCTTCATCGACCTTCACCATAAGGTCTTTGAATTAGTTGGCACATTTTACTAGGCTTCAGTGAGATCTTATCAACCAGCTTTCTGAAACCTTGACAGGAGCTGTTTCTAACGAAGTCTGTGATAATGTGGCTTCTCAGATAGCCACCCTAGAGTCCATTTCCAACTCTTCCATGTGTCTTACTTCTCATGCAATAGAAGGGGCGGCTAGAGTGGCAGGCGCAGGTATAGTCACCAGACAACATGCTTGGATGTGCCTTTGTGACTTTGTGGACTCCTTTAAGGCTTCCTTCATAAATGCCCCCATAAAGGCCACTTCTTTGTTTGGCCCTAACGTCAAGGATATGCTGACACGGTGCAAACAGCATGGCAAGACCTTGTCTGCCATTGGTGTCAGACACTCCACTCCTCAGTGATTCTATTCCAGAAATCAGAGGAGTGGAAAGATCTGGCACAAGAAATCAAAGGGTTCTTTCCGGGATGCACGTGATGAGTTTTCCTTTAGAGGCAGAGGGGAAAAAGAGGGGAAGACACCCCTTTCGGGGCAGAGGAGGTCCGCAAAACCGGGGTTCCAGAGATACTTTCTTTGGCCAACCCTATCAGCGCTCCTGAAGCGTTGCCCGACTGCTCACCTCTGGAAGCGGTCAGGGATCACTTCTCCTTGTACCCCACTGCCTGGCAAAAGATAACAGCTGACTCTTGGGTACATCGGATTATATCCAGAGGCTATCACATCCCCTTCCATCTTTGCCCAGTCTCATCAAGAGTGTTACCCCAAGTTCCACCCAGTTAAAGGGAAACAGCAGCACACAAAATCAAAAAGCTGCTACAAAAAAGAGTCATCCAGATGGGTCCCCCCAGACCAAATAGGATCCAGATTTTACTCAAGGTTCTTTTTAGTGCCAAAAAAGACAGGAGACTGGAGACCAATTCTGGATCTCAGTACACTAAACAAATTTGTAAAAACAGAGAAATTCTGGATGGTCACTGTTCAGTCTATCCTTCCTCTTCTGGAAGAAGACAATTGGATGTGCTCTGTAGATCTTCAAGATAAGATATGTATTACCACATAAAAATGGACAAACACTCAAGAAGATACCTCCACTTCTGTATAGGAGCCAGTCACTACCAGTTTCGAGCCCTGCCCTTCTGTCTCTCTACAGTCCCCAGAGTGTTCAAAAAATGCATGGCAGTGATTATCACTCGCGACTTCAAAGATTCCAGGCATTTCCATATATAGATGACTGGCTCCTTACTGCCCCCGCCAAGGATCTACTGGAAGAAGCCCTGCATTATACTCTCTTAACAGCTCAAACCCCGAGAATCACTATAAACTGGGAGAAATCCAACACAACCCCAACTCAGTCTTTGGAATTTATAGGGGTACTGTTGTACACGAGAAATTGCACAGCATCCCTTCCAGAACACAAACTTCAGAGAATAAGACAAGTTCAACTGCTGCTCTGTCACCACAAATCCCCAGCTTGAGCTATACTTCAGCTATTGCGGTCAATGGCAGCTTCGATTACCATTGTTCCTCTAGCTAGATTCCACATGAGACTTCTTCAATGGCTACGTCTCACTCAGTGGGACCCTCTACAACATCCTTTGTCTTTTCAAATAAGTGTAACTCAGAGATGCAAGCAAGATTTACTTTGGTGGACGTCTTGAAATCCCCAACAATGGTTTCACCCTTTCAACCCCCATTAACCGATAGCCACAGTGACCACGGGCACCTCCCTGATGGGGTGGGGGTCTATTTCAGGGAAACTCGGTCCAAGGCACCTGGTCAGAGACAGAGGCCCTTTTTCATATCAGTGTCTGGGAACTGAGGGTGGTGCTTCTAGCATTGCAAGCATTTCACTCCATCCTTCCATCAGGGACTATTGCGATTCAATCAGACAACATGTCAGTGGTCTGGTACATCAACAAACAAGGAGGCACCAGATCTTACCTGTTATGCCAAGAGGCCTTGAGAATATGGCAATGGGTGATAGCTCACAACTGCTATCTGATTGCAATGCACATTCCCAGGAGCTTCAACTTGATAGCGGACAAATTGAGCAGGTGCATTCTACAGCCTAACGAGTGGTCCCTCAATCCTCTGATAGCGGCAAAAATCTTCAACTGCTGGGGCCAGCCTTGCTGCAACCTATTTGCCTCCCCAACTAACTACAAGTGCAACAACTACTTTGCCCTGATCCACCCTTGGGGACAGTCACCAAGGGATGCTGTAGTCCACGCTTTGCCCTCGGGTCTTCTTTATGCCTATCCTCCTCTCCCCCTCATCTTCCAATTTCTAGAGAAAGTACGACAGTTGAAGATCAAAGTGATCCTCATTGCTCCATATTGGCCTCGACAAGTCTGGTTTCCCTTTCTTTGGTCTCACCTGCTAGATCAACCATGGATCCCCAATCCATCCCCCAACGTTGATCTCCCATCCACAGGGTCTGATTCACCCCAGTCTAGCAACCCTGAAACTGACAGCTTGGTTTCTCCACTTCCTATGATTGCCAGGCATGAAAACCTTTCATCCCCTGTGTGCAATATTCTTATTGCATCTCATAAATCATCCACCAGGCTAATCTATCTTAACAAATGGAAGAGGTTTTCTTTATGGGCAGCAGATAAGCAAATAGACCCCTTGTCAGCCCCAGTCTTGATGGTACTGGATTACTTATCACATCTTTTCCACTCTGGGGTCTCTGCCTCTACTATCCATGTACATTTAGCTGCCATCTCAAATTTTCATATTGGTTTTTAAGATTCTTCACTTATGTCACACAGACTCTGTAAGACTTTCTTGAAAGGGGTTATCCACCTAAAACCTCCCTTTAGAGAACCCGTACAACCTGGGGATTTGGCTTTGGTTCTGCAAGCTTCAACAGCTCCACCCTCTGAACCTGCATCTTCTTGTGATGTAAGATATCTCCCTTGGAAAACTTTGTTTCTGATTGCAATCACATCGGCCAGACGATTGTCAGAATTTCAGGCCTAATGCATCAAACCTTCCTATCTTATCTTCCATAAGGGTAGGGTATCACTGAGAACCAACTCTACCTTTTTATCAAAAGTGGTGTCAGAGTGATCTATCAACCAGTCTATTGATCTCCCAGTGTTCTTTCCTAACCATTCTAACAAGAGAGAGTATTGCCTGCACTTGGATGTTCATAGACAGGGTCATCCTGTATCAAAAGTTACATTGGCTTCATGGTTGAGACATTGTATCACCTTTATCTACAACAAAAACAATCTCACCTTGCCTCATAGAGTCAAAGCACATTCTACAAGATCTATGGCAACTTCAGCAGCTTTCCATGCTAAGGCTTCCCTCAATGATATTTGCTCAGCTGCAACTTGGGCCAAACCTCATACCTTTATTCTTCATTACAAATTGGACTTGGCCTCCAGAGGTAGAGCTTCCTTTGGCTCCATGGTGCTCAGGAATGTCCTTCCATGAGGGACACCCAGGAATACAGGTAGCTGGGGACTCTGTCCCATCAGTAAGGAATGAACGAAGATTAACAACATCAGATAAAGAAGCTATGTCTTACCATAATGTTCCATCTGTGTTGTTGATCTTGGTTCATTCATTACTTCCCACCATCTGTCCCCCTTCCAGAGGTTCTTGGTTGATCTCATGTATTCCTTTCTTGTAGGTCTGTTATGACCAGAGGTAGCCTCTACTTTTATCTATCAACTTGCAAACTCGATCTGAAGTAACAGGGAGCAGAGAATTCTGGGTAGGACTTTGGCTCGAGAATTTTTGACTGACACGAGCTTGATATTGGCCAGCTCGGTTCTGAGGATAGAACCAATAACCCATCAGTAATGAAGGAACAAAAATCAACAACACAGATGGAACGTTATGGTAAGACATAACTTCTTTTTTTTTTTGTTCCATGCAAGCACATTCTGTTAAGCTAATCATACTTGTTTACTGCATATTTCTTTTCTGTACTTGCAGATGCTGTGTTACATGCTATCACTAAAATATCACACTGTTACTATGACAGAAAGCAGTTTTACCAAACCTCTGTTACTGTGAAAGAAAAACAGTTCTACCAAATTGTATATTTTTTTCTATCAAATACGTTATTACTATGAGGGAAACCAGTTTCACTTTATATAATTCTAGCAGAAATCAAAATCTAAACCAACTGTACTAGAAGTAGTGAATATAGTAACAGAAATAAAACAACTAGAACTGGAATCTTTAGAAAAGGGTAGGAGCAAATTATATAGAAGTAGAGAGAATTGTCGGAACAATACATAGACGGGAGGAATGAGGTTTAAAAGAAGGCATGATTTAAATGAGATATGTAATGCTTGACTGGCAATAATTAGGTAGATTATAAGTGATGTATAATGTTTGCAACTACAATTATCTGAATATGGTTGGTGATGTATAATGCTTCCAACTAAGATTATTTCAATATGGTTTGTTTTCATTTATATAAACGTGATTGCATGTCTCATAAGTGATAATTTAATAAAGATATTTTTTGTTAAAAAAAGAGATCCTATAGAGATAGATATTTCAGAAATTTTATTATAATGTATATAAAGCAAAGGAATGTGGAAACCAAAATAGAGCACAAACTTGAAACATTTATGGGAGACTTTTATCACTCCAAGATTAGAAGAAGACAAGGCTCAACAGCTAATATGTATGAAATGAAGAGATTAGATAAAAAGGTAATGTATAATCATGCAGCAGGGAATTCTCCAGAAACAGATGGCATTCATGTGGAATTTGTAAGTTAGGAGTGTGGGAAATTAATAAAGACCAGGAAGATTTTGTTTAATAGTATTTTAAATAGAGGGGAAAGCACCAGCATCTTGGAAGAAAGTGGTGGTGGCTGTACAGCCCAATGAGGGTAAAAAAACAATCAAACCCAACCTCATGTAGACCCATTTCAGTTTTAAATCATGAGTATAAAGTGCTTATGTATA
>NC_056731.1:938812495-939007495 GCF_019279795.1 Protopterus annectens | reverse complement strand
TAGATACAAGGATATGCTAAAAACTAATATATAAATATTTACACATACAAGAATATGCTACAACATTTATTTCAAGAAGCAGTTTACATTGTTAAAACATGGATGGAAAAATTGAATTATGCTTAGCAGAGCTTTATGGATAAGATGTAGCTATAATGATTGAAATGGCTTATGCTACAGGGATAGCAACATATCATTATATAGAGAGGTATGTAGATATTAGAAGAGGCAAGTGAGAATAGTAACAGGAAAGGATACCGTGGGGAGAAGACAGAGAAAAGGTGAGAAAGGCATGCAGAGGTAAGAGGAGTAGAAAAAGTGTGTTGAGATGCAAAGAGAAGAGGGAAGTATGATGAATAACCAACAGTAGGTAAGGAGATTACAAGATGAGATAAGGGAGGATGAAATAGGGATAAGGGGGTGTGAAAGAGATGCAGGGTTTGTGTAAAGTGACCTGAGTGAGTGCAGCAGCAATTTTCTTGGGTGAAGAGGTGTTCCTTGTGCTTTTCTATGAAGTCCAAGTACTTCTACCTTAGAGGAATGGAGTCCCATAGTTCAGGTGCTAGGATGGAGAAAGCACAGTCAGTGCATTAAAGCTTAGTTTTTGGAATTAGCAAGGTGCATTGAGATTGAGAGAACCCCCTGAGATTATATATAGGGGTCCTGGTGAAAAGTTTATGAATAAGAGGGGATGATGTCTCAGGAAAAGGGGCTTTGTGAATTAATGATCCCAGTAGCTGGTTAGCTCTCAAATGTACTGGAAGCCATTTACCTTTTTTATTAAACAACAAATATTTGTATTAAATTATCACTTATGACATAGGCAATCATACATTTATATAAATGAAAACAAACATTACTGAGATAATTTTAGTTGCAAACATTACACATCACTTATAATCTACCCAGTCGCTGTCAGTCAAACATTACATGGCTCATTCAAATCCTGCATTCTTTTAAACCTCACTCCTTGTTTGCATGTATTGTTCTTATAATTTCCATTTTTTTAATGTAATTTGCTTCTACCCTTTTCTAAAGATCCCATTTATGTTGTTTTATCTGTGTTACTATATTCACTACTTCCAGTACAGTTTGTTTAGATGTAGATTTCCATTTTCTAGCAATTGTTTTTTTGGCAGCCACCATATAAAGACTCAGCAAGGCCTTAATACATCTAGGCAATTCTGATTCTGTATCATAGCTCAAAAAACTAATTTCCTTAGTCATGACAATTTGCTCAGACAGTATTCCTACTAGAGGAGACTGCAGGGAATGTTTAAAGTCTGCCAACTCATTACACTTCCAGAAAATATGTTCCAAATTATCACTTTCTTCCCCATCATACCTCCAACATTTGCTATCAACCTGAGGAAAAATTCTTTAGTGTCTACTTGGGGTATAAAAATACCAATGTAAACACTTCAAAGCAAAGATCCTAAATCTTCTAGAATTTGTTGTATATTTGGGAGGCATACATATATCCCCCAGTTTCTTTGTGAATTGCTTACCCAATTTCTCTTTCCAATCCTTTCTAATTACTAATAATTCCTTTTTTAACAGCCGCTTCTATTCTAGGTTATACTAAAAACTCTACCAGTGCTGGTCTTTTGCTTAGGATCCCCATATTTCTTTCACTTTGTCTATACGCTCATATCAATCCTTGATAGGGAAGGCAAATTCTTGCCTGCAGTCCAAATAAATTCTTGGCCTCTATTGCTGTTCCATCTCTAATTATTAGCTCCCAGTACCTAGGTTCTTTTGCAAGTCTTCTCCAATAAATTCCAGCTCCTTCTTGCCTATTGTCTGTATCCCTAATTGCAATCATCCTTCTCGGCAAAATCTCCTTTCTCCATTCCCATATTGCCTTAGTTCTTAGAATACTTTCTGCTACTTTATGAATATAATATTCTGTATGGTTATTGTTATTCTTCTTAAGGATCTGCATCCAAAGTCCCAGTCTCTCCTTGTTTCTTGAACTTCCCCCAGTTTTATTATCATCCCTTTCCACTTTGAATTATAGGTTTCTGCTTGTGCTATGTGTAGGACCCTTAACTATGTAGCTCTGAAATACCCCTTTCAAACCTGGTAATTGCAGACCGCCCTGTTCTATTGGATCAATTGGCTTATCCCACTTGACTCTTGCTGTCTTCCCTCCCAGATAAAATCTTTCAGCTATTTATTAATTGCTATCCACAACTTCTCCACTGGTTGATAAAAAATATGCCTGACCTGTGTATAAAAGGGAAAGGGACTAAAACCAGTTTAACTGCTTGTATCTTGCTATCCTCCATATCCATAAAACCGATATTCCTGTTTCTCAGTTTTTGTATTATCTTTCATTTAGTCTCTTCCCACATATTGTTAGATGCCACACCAGAATCAATTTTAATACTCCTAAGTACTTAATTTTATCATGTCCCCATAAAAATGGATATTGCTGAAACAATTCATATGTGGGTACATCATTTACAGCTACTGCTTTTGGTTTACTTTCAGGAACTTTGTATCCCCAAAAGCTTTAAAACTGCTTCAAAATGTTCCACAACACTGAAATATTATTTTCTGGTTTTATCAGGTATACAATAATATCATCTGCAAATAGAATCAGGTTTTCTTGGCTACCATACCAATTATATCCTTGAATTTCTGAGTCCCTTATTTTCTTTTCAATGCAAATAACAAAGAGGAAGAAGGACACCCCTGTCAGGTTCCTCTCCTAAAACTATCAGTCAGGAACCACCTACTTTAATTTTTGCCTCACATATCCACCTTATCAACCTTATAATTTTATCAGGGATTGCAAATGCTTCCATTGCTCTTCACATAAACTCCCAGGTTACTCTGTTAAATGTTTCTCTGCATCAAGACCTAACAACAACAGTGTTTTTTCTTACATTCGCCTTCTCTCTAGGTCATCAATGTTCTGTTGATGTTGTTAAATGTTTGCCTGCCCTCCACAAAACCACACTGATCCATGTCTATCAGTTCTGGGATCACCTTTGCTATTCTGTTAGCCATTATACACGTAAACACTTTATAAGCATGCTTTAGGATTGAAATGGGTGTGTATGAAGCTGGATCGGATGGGTCTTTAACATCTTTATGTATTGCAGCCACCTTAGCTTTCTTCCAGGATGCTGGTGCTTCTCCTTTTTCTAAAAATATTATTAAACATAACTTTCCAGATCTTTATAATTTTCCCTCCTAGCTTCCAAACTTCCAGAGGAATACTATAATCCTGGGAACTTTCCTGTGGTTTGGTTATACATCAATATTTTTATCTCATTCCTCCTATCCTGTTAGTAATTGAGCCTCATCTGGCTCTAACCTTGGTATATTTAATTCTTCCATAAATATTTCCATTTGTACCCTTTCTTGATTTCCATATTTCTCTGCTTTATATAAACTTTCATAACATTTTCAAAATATTTTTAGTACCTCTACAGGAACTCTTGTTATCTTCCTTGTTATAGGCTCCCTCAGCTTGTTGACAACCCCTTCTACTTTCTATTGCCTGAGTCATTGTGTAAAAAGTTTTTGTACTCTGGAGTTATTATGAAAAAAAACAGATTCTTAACAACATTTCTAAACACATGCATACTATTGAAGTAATCCCATATTTTTGTTTAGCATTCAGCAATTGCTCCTCTTCTTTTCTGTGAGATTCCCCCTATTGTGCAATACTTTAACCTTTGTCATTCTCTCTAAATAATTATTGTTACTTCTTAACCATAGTTCACTTTCTTTTATTTCCACCCTGTTTTTAAACTCCATCTTAATTTTATCCCATTCCCTAGCTATATTTTCAGAAGTAGTTTCTATCCTCTTGAATAGCTCCTGAATAATCTCCACTACCCATTCCTTAAATTCCTCTCTTTTCAACAGAGAGTTGGAAAAGTGCCAGTGTCTCATGTTTTATTTCATTACCCTGTGTTTTTTATTTTAATTATTGTTGCATGATCTGAAATAGTTATTGGGTATGTATCAAGACCTTCAATTAAATGTAAATGTTCTTGTGAAAAGTAAATTCCGTCTAGCCTAACCCAGTTTTTATATCTTGTGGAGCAATATGCAAATTCACTCTGAACTCCTATTACTAAATTAACAACCTCCACGCCTCCTTTGTTATACTTTCCCTTCTGGGACCCTATAGACACATCTTCACTGTTGCAAATCACATTCCAGTACCACCTAATATTCCTTGCTGAAAACTGATTATTTCTTCCAAAATGTTCTTTAACTCCATTATAGCAGTTTTAGGTGGAATATAAATACATGACAGTGTAATCCTTCTTCCTTGTCAGTAGCCCCTTATCTCTACAAATCTGCCATTATTATCTTTTTATCCTCTTCTATCAGTATTGGAGCTCCTCTTGCAATTAATATAAGTACTCCTCTTTTCCTTTGTCCCAGGTATTCTTCAGAATAACCATCCTGAAAACCTTTCTTTGTCAAATTCATGTTTAGCTCTTTCTAAGTGTGTTTCCTGTAACATAGCTATTTGCATTCTACATTTTTTAATATAGTTTACTACTCTTTCATTTTTGTATTTATCTGCAAGACCATTGACATTTAAAGACATTACGGAAAGCATCGTTGCATTGAAAAGCTATTATTCCCTTTTGTGTATAACACCTTTTTGATAAATGTCTAGTTCCAACTTTTGTGTTACATGCATAGACTGACAGGTTGAACTTTTATACAGCCGTTTGTTATCATATCCATTTGAGCCTATGTCACGTTACAAAACTTTTTGTTTTATTGAAAGTCCTATAAAAACACCCCTAATACCCCCCTAAAATCTATTAACGTAATACTAACAGACAAAAGTATGTATATCTTCAAATACTGAAGTTTTATCCTCCTAGTAGAAACAAAAGTCCCTAACTGACAGCCACACTCACAAACTTGAGTTAACCTAAAAGAAAGGCTAAACATGCTAAGATGCATGGTACAGCCAGTGCTTCTACTAAATGCTAATTGTTTTTGTCTTTTCTTTACTGCTCTCCCAGCTGAGAAAACTCCTGTATGCCTTCAGAGAACAATATTGTCCTAGCCAATTTCTCTTCTCAGTTTTTTTTCACCCAGTCACTCTCCACTAGCCTGTAGCCAGTTTCTTTTTATCAGATTGTCTCCATGAATACACAAGAACCAGGGTGCCAGTTCCTATGGAAACATAAAGACCAGCTACAGAATTGCTACTGAGCATACATGTATTTGCTAGAAAAAAAGCCTTATAATATTCAATTTTCTTTTCATTTACTTGCTTACTGTTAAAACCTGCTATTAAATCAATCTAAGGCCCATAATCCAGTCATTTTCCCATGCAAGAATGAGAAAAAGCATGTTATTTTTTCTTTTGTTGTGCTTTTTAACCAGGCTTTTTTTCCCCATTGCATTGCCTACATTTCTTAAAACTGAACAAGAAGAAAGAGAGAGGGGAGAAAAAAAACAGCAGCACCTGTTTACAGTCCCCATTATACTTAAAAATAACTAAGAAAACTTTATGTTTAACATGCAACGAAAATCATATACCACAAAAATAGTGCTAATAAGAAACAAAAATGAATTACTTACAGTTAACTTTCTCCCTCCTCTTCTCCTCCCAAAGCATTGTTTGAATATTAATGACATGAAGTAGGGCATATGCTTTAGAGTCCCTCACAAGTCCAACAAATTCTGAAAAAGTCCAATGTTTCCTGATTTTCTTGTTCTGTCATATTTCACACAAATAATTATTACATTGTAACCCCACATTAAGTTACTGGTTTTATTACCGTTTATCGTCATCCCCATCTCCTAATTCCTGTCTCTGCATCATTTTCAACATACTCTTGATTCTTCTAGTCAACGCTCATGCTCCCTTCTTTCACTCCAACTTTTTCTGATAAAACATTGGAAAATGTTTCATGGGTACAGTCTCTATGTGATCTTTAGTACCAGAAGAACAAGAAGCAGAATCTCTCTCTATTTCACAGCACACTTTCTGTTAGACAAACTTTTGTATTTTCCCCTTAGCATGTACTTCATCAAAAATGATTTTGTCCCTCCAGGGAAGAATACTTTGAAGATAGCTGGGTACAGCAGTTTGAATTTCACACCTGTGTCTCGAGATTCCTTGAATAATGGAATAAATTTGCTTCTCCTCTGCCTGGTGTACAATGCATAATCATTCTCCACAAATACTTTGCTGTCTCCCACTTTTAGTACTTTGTTCTTCTGCCACAGTTTTGTCAAAGTCAACTCCTTATGCTGGTAGGATTGCATCTTTACTATTAAAGGTCTAGGTTGCTTTCTCATAGCCAGGTTTGGAGCATACACACAATGTGCCCTTTCAAATAAGAACAACTGCTGTGGAATACCAGTGTTGGTTCTATAGTTAATGCTGCACCCTTATTACATGCACCCTCAACCTAAACTCCATTGCAAAAACCACTGCTTGCTTCTCTGCGCCTGTTGCATTACTGATAAGGACAATCAGAGCCAGCAACAAAATGATTGAGGAAATAAGTGCTGATTTATTGGTTTGTGAATTTTGCCTGTGTTGGTTCTACAGTTTGTGTTTCTATGTCTGCCATCAGTGGTACTGTAATGGACAATGAGGCTGATGTTGGAACTAGTGTTACTTTTTTGGGTTATTAAAGTTTCCTCAGTCTTTTTATTGCGGGGTCCAGTTGTCCTTACCAGTACTGCAACAGGTGCTGTTTTATAGTGTGCAGCATTGTCAATGTTTCTAAGTTTGCAGGCTGGGGAATCCATTGTTAGTTTGGAAGCTAATGGGGAAAAAGTTGGTCTTTGTAGTAGTTTGAATAGTTGTGATCCAAGAAAGAGGTCTGCCTTTTGTTTGACAGGAAGCCATTCTGTTGTTTGTAGTGTTTTGAAATGGTGTTCTTTGCTTTTTTAACAAGAAACATATTTATTAAATTATTACTTATGACACAGGCAGTCAAACATAAATGAAAAAAAAACATGTTGAAATAATCCCAACTATAAGCACTTTACATCATAAACCATGTTGACATAATCCTAGATGCAAACATTCATCTTTACAGAAATCTGGCTAAATCCTAGTATCAGTGACAGTACTGTTTATATGGATAGGCTATTATTATTTAGAGCAGACAGAAGCCAGGCTCTTAGTGGCACATCCAGGGGAGGTGGAGTTTGCATCTACATAAGCAATAACTGGTACTCAAACTGTGAGAAAGTCTCAACCCACTGCTCTGAGAATATAGAGTTCTTGACAGTAAAATGTAAACCTTTTCACCTGCTAAGGGAATTCTCAGCTATTATCATCTCAGCTGTATATTTTCCACAAAGTGCAAATACAAATGAAGCACTGGCCACACTATACCAGTCAATTAGTGAAATGCAGAACAAAAACCCCGATTGTGTCTGTATCATAGCTGGTGACTTTAACCAGGCTAATCTGAAAATAGTTCTACACACTATGACCAGCACATAGACTTTGCCACCACAGGTGCCAACATACTAGATAAGGTGTACACCAATATCATCTATCCATTATGTTGACTCTAGCCTACAGACCATAACTAATCAAAGAGAAACCATCTAAGAAGCAGATAAGAGTTTGGCCAGAAGGAGCAATCTCTGCACTTCATGACTGCTTTGAATGCACATAATGTAACACATTTAAAGAAACTCCCACTGTAGATCAGTACACCAACTTGGAAGAGTACATCGAGTCAAAAGTAGGATTCATATCAAAGTGCGTGGATGATGTGACAGTCAGTCACCAAGAGCATCAACACATGTGCCAGCCAGAAACCCTCTCTCACAAGTAAAGTGTATGAGCTCCTAAGGGCACGCAACACAGCCTTCAGGTTGGGGGATAAGGAAGCCCTCAGGTCAGCCAGATGAAACCTGAATAAGGGAATAAAAACAGCAAAAAGGGCATATGGTCAAAAGATCCAGAGTCACTTCAGTGGCCTCAGAGACTCAATGTGAATGTGGCAAGGCATACAATCCATTACAGATTACAGGCCCATGTCAGCACAGTGCAATGACACTATTGACTTCCTCAACAAACTAAACACAGTTTGAGGAAAGAAATAACACAACTGCAATGAAAGCCCCTGACAATCAAGGGGATGATGTACTATGTCTTAATCCTACTTATGTTAGAAGAACTGTGTGCAGGGTTAACCCAAGGAAGGCAGCTGGACCTGACAACATTCTGGGATGGGTGTTTAGAGAATGTGCTGACCAACTGACACATGTTCTTACGATATCTACAACATCTCACTAACTCAGGCTATTGTACCCAAATGTTTTAAAACTATAACTATAATACCTATCCCAAAGAAGTCCACACCAGACCTAAATGACTATCGTCCCATAGCACTCACCTGGGTAGTAATGAAGTGCTTTGAGAGGCTGGTCAAGGACCATATAACATTCAGTCTCCCTGCATCCTTAGATCCACACCAGTTTGCATAGCAACCTAATCGCTCCACAGAAGATGCTTTCTCAATGGAGCTTCAAGTATCCATGGCCCACCTGGAAAACAAGAATTGTTATGTGTGAATGTTGTTTATTGATGTTAGCTCTGTCTTCAATACAGAGATCCCACAACACCTGATAAAGAAACTTAACCAACTGGGAATAAACACACCCCTTTGTAACTGGATACTGGACTTCCTCACAGACAGACCTCAGACAATACGCATTGGAAATAGCACCTTCAAAAGCATCAGTATGAATACAGGGGTTCCTCAGGACTGTGTACTGAGCCCTCTGTTGTTCACCTTGTTGACTCAAGACTGCACAGCCAAGTTCAACTCAAACCACATCATCAAGTTTGTAGACAACACAGCTGTCGTAGGTCTTGTCAGCAGTGATGACAAATCAGCCTACAGAGAGGAAATTAGTCAAATCATCATCTGGTGCAACAACAACAATCTCTCACTAAACATGAACAAGACCAAAGAGATCACTGTCAACTTCAGAAGAAGGCATAAAGCACACTCTCCACTACAATCCACAATGAAATAGTAGAGAGAGAGTGGAAAGCACAAAATTCTTGGGGTACATATCACAGATGACCTAACATGGAGTATTAATACTACTGTCATTGTAAAAGAAAGTACAGCAACACCTTCATTTCCTGCAAAAGATGAGAATGGCAAACCTCTTCTCTCCAGTCTTTACTATCTTTTACAGAGGTATCATAGTGAGTATACTAACCAACAGTCTCTTAACCTGGTATGGTAACTATTCCATCTTAGACAAAAATGGCCCTTTAGAAAGTGGTTAAGGTAGCAGGGAAAAATCATTGGAACCACGGTCCCTGCCATCCAGGAAATACACCTGTTGCAATGTCTCAGTAGGGAGAACAAGATTATCAGAGACATTACCCACCCTGCCCATGGACTGTTTACCTTTTTATCTTCTGGTAAATGCTACCAAAGCATGAGATGCAAAAGAGCCAGAAACAACAGCTTTTTTTCCAGTGGCTATCAAGCTACTAAACTCATACTAACTCAACACTATGGTGAACTCTGAACTCTGAAAGAGCTGTTGGAATTTCCAACAGTAGTATCACATATTTTTGTGTAATAACTTTAGTGCAATAATCCCACTGGGATTCTCTTAGTGCATATTCTTATGCAATCCTAAATGTGCAATAATGATTACAGCAATCCTAAATGTGCAATAATGATTACAAAAATCTTAAATGTGCAATAATAATTACTGCAAAAAGTTTCCCTTTCTGTGCAGTTTTTATGTATAGTTAGTTGACAGTCTCAAGAAAATAATGTGTGTCATGTCAGTAGTAGCTGTTGTAATACAGATTGTCTATATGTGTAAATGCCTCCACCATATCTCTCAGCTATCCATATTTTTGCAGAATGTCCAGTTTTTTCCTCAAAATTTCAGTCTATTCCTCATAAAAGTTTTACTTTTCTGGCAAATCACTGTGATGATCCGAGGAATGAAATTAGTAAATAATGTCATACATCTGAATTTCAGACTTCATATCCTTTAGAATATGCATTTTAATGCATGCCCTGTTAGTCTAGCAACTTTATAAGTTTATAAGAGCAATATTTAAAATCTGGCCCTATTTTTGAGCCATTGTATCCCCATTATGTCAGGCTTTGTTCAAATTTCTGGGGCTAAGAGGTTGAGAGGTATGGCTTCCACTTTGAGAAGGAGTAACGAAATTTCGTTCAGTGATGCACAAGTTGTATAATTGACTTTGACTGTACATCACTTATAATCTACCCAATCACTGACAGTTAAACATTACATAGCTCATTCAAGCCCTCCTTTCTTTGAAACCTCATTCCTCCCCTGTATGTATTGTTCCCACAATTCCCATTTTTTTCTATGTAATTTGCTCCTACCCTTTTTTAAAGATCCAGTTCCACTTGTTTTATCTCTGTTACTATATGGACTATTCTAGTACAGTTGGCTTGGACTTTGATTTCCATTTTCTAGTAATTGTTTTTTTTTTGGCAGCCACTATAATTAGACTCAGCAAGGTCTTACTATGTCTAGGCAATTCCAGTTCTGTATCAGAGCTCCTTAGTTACATCGATTTGCTTGCCCAGTATCTCTGATAGAGTAGGCTGCACAGAATCTTTAAATTCTGCCAAATCATTATACTTCTAGAAAATATGTTTCCAATTATCTCTTTCTTCCCCATCACACCTCCAACATTTCCTGTCTACCTGAGGAAAAATTCTCTGGAGTTACTTGGGGTATAAAAATATATATGCAAACATTTCCAAGCAAAAATCCTAAATCTTTTAGATATTGTTGCATATTTGGGAGACATACATATATCCTCCCACACTAATTATTTGTGAATTGCTTAGCCAGTCCTTTCTAACCTCCTGTGATTGATTCTTATAGTTATAATGCAATATTTTATACTTTCTACTAATTATTCCTTTTTAACAGCAGCAGCTTCTGTTCTCGATTGTAATAAAAACTCTACCAGTGCTGGTCTTTCATTTAGGACCCCCATATTTTTTTCTCTTTGCTTATACTCTCATATCAATCCTTGATAGGGAAGGCAATCTATAACCTGGGTAATCCCAATCCAGCTTGTTCTATTGGAAGAATCAGTTTATCCCACTTAACTCTTGCAGCCTCGACCACTGATAAAATCCTTCAGCTCTTTATTATTTGCTGTGGATGTACAAAACTGTATGCTTACAAATTTAATATGCAATGAAAACAGTGGGATTAATAAGAGTAATGGTGATGAAGATCATTCCTTTGTAACAATTGATAGAGCAGATGTTATTGTATTAGAAGTTGAAGATTCTTCAGATCTGGTCAGAAAAGATATTCTTGTAATTGGAGATTCAGTTATTAGAGGAAATGATATTTACATTTGCAGAGAAGATAATGATGAACATGGAATAGTGTTACGCTTGCCAGGAGCAAAAATAGAAGATGTGAGACAAGCCTTGGAATGCCTTAACATAAGGAAGTATGGATCTGTTTTTATTCATGTCAGAACAAATTATCTCATCCACAAGGACTGTCTGTTAGTTGGGAACTTGCAGCCCTCTTAGGCAGTATTGCTTGTACAGGTGTTAGGACTATTTTTCACACATCACATATAGTAAGGATAGTCAGGTCACTGTGAATGAAAAGATTTTTTTGGTAAATAACTACATGGAAAAAATGTCCTGTTTTAAAAAATGGAAATGGGTAGAGCATCCAAGCCTAGTTTTGGGCACACGTGTTCAGACAGGATGGCGTGCATTTGTCAAGATCAGGGAAGATGATTTTTGCAATAGCATTTGCAGTACATATTTTGCAATATTTGACAAATACTAGGCAGGATTTTTGTCAGGTCAAAAATTTAACATTTCACAGATAGCAACATTTGATATATCTCTGTGCTAGGACCAGTAATAATAATAATATTTTTTACTGGAAAATTTGCTATGTTCCCACAAGACTGATGTTATTGTTTCTGAAACATGGTTAAAGAACAATGACTGGAAACCATTTCTGTGAGGGTATAAATGTTTTTACTGTAACAGACATTTATTTTATTTATTGATTTTATTTTATTCTATATTTGTTTACCAGGAAAGCCAACTGGGAACAAAGCCCATTTTCAGCTGAGGCCTGGGGAGAAAAGCTCTACAACAGTTTACGGCAAAACACAATGAATATAAAACATGCAACATAGCGAATAAAAATGTACAACAATAATATAGTTTACAAAAATGTATAGGAATTTATACAGTATGTAGCTGTAGAAATTTACAATGAGTAGATTATTCTTATTCAGGCTTAATGAGATTTACATTGACAGGATTTTAGGCTTACAGAGATTTACACTGAGAGAAATATTCATAATCAGGATTAGAGTGTGTCAGTTGATGTTATATAGGTTGAAGGGTGTATTGTCTGAAAAAAGTAGAATAGTCAGCACATATGTATACTTGAGTTAGGTTCCAGTAAATACAGATACTTACTATAGTTGTAGTATATAGAGAATGGATAGGGAAGATGTGGGGAGGTAAAATTATTATGGTGGGGTTAGGGCTAGGGGAAGGGAAAATGAAGGGTTTAGTCTATGTGTTAGTGTGGGGAGGGGAAAGGGAAGATAAACAGGATTATATGTAAGAGAACAGAGGTTTAATTATGTAGGTTTGATATTACTAGTAAGAAGTATTTATATAGAAAAGTAAGACAAGTGAAAGGTAGGAAAGGGAAAAAGTTGTAGGATTTAACCAGGAGTATAACAAGAACACATCCAATTTTTGCTAATGTGGTCTTCGAGTTGTTTCTTGAAGTTAGATAGGTTAGTTGTTGATAGGATAGGCTGAGGGAGGCTATTCCAGAACTTTGAGATATAGTTTGAGTAAAGAGAGTCTCCAGTCTTATTGTTAGATTTGGTAATATGTAAGAGGGATTTGTTTGAAGAAAGAAGGACTTGGGTGTTAATGTGGGGTTGGAGCATTTGTTGGAGGGCAGGGATTTTTTTCTTGTTGGTGAATGAGTTTGTGTGTGATAGTGAGTTGGGTGTATATTATTTGTTGCAGAAGTTCTAGCCAGTTTAGTTGTTGTAATGCCAGGCAGTGATGGGTTCTATATGGAGAATTTGTTGCAAACTTTGCAATTTTGTTATAGCAGGCTTCAGGTTTTGTTAATTCAGTCTTTTTTAAATTAGTGAAGATAGGAGAGGTGCACAATAAGGTAGAGAGAAGCTGAGGTCTGGCTATTTCAAGTCTAGCAGTGGTAGTGAGGAAATGTTTAAGTTTATAAAAAAAAAAGATTTTATATGTGTCTTCTTAATGTCTTGTTGTGCTAGTTGTATGTCAAATTCCATGTTATTATCAATTGTTACACCTAGTAGTTTGGTATGTGGCACAGCTGATATAGTAGTGTTGTTTGTTGAGTGTATTTGAAATGAGGGGGAGGAGTCAGATGTTTACGGGGATGGAAGAGAATGAGCTTAGTTTTGTTTGGATTATTAGTTGTGAATCTGATTGCCAAGATTCGATGGCTGAAAAGGCTTGTTGCATTTTTACTTTGAGTTGTTCTAAGGTGGAGTCAACATAGATGAGTCATCTGTGTATTGAATGATGGTTGCGAGAAGGGTAACATAATGTAGTTTGTTGGCAAAAATAGTAAAGAGAAGGAGCCCCAGGATTGAGCCCTGAGGCACTCCCATGGATACAGGTAGAAAAGAAGAGAGCTCATGTTGCCATTTGACTGCTTGTTGGTGATCGGAGAGATAATTATGAAACCAAGCAAGAGTAGAATAACTAAGTTTGAGAGAGGCTAACTTGGTAAGGAATTTCTGGTGGGATATGGTGTCGAAAGCCTTAGAGAGATCCAAGAAGATGGAATATACTATTTTGCCATCATTTCTGTAATGGTTAATGGTATTTGTGAAGTTTAGAAGAGCAGCTGTGGTATTGTTTTAGGGGTGGAAACGATGTTGTGTGTCTGTTAAGAGATTGTTAGTTAAGAGATAGTTCATAAGCTGTGTATGGATGCATTTTTCTGTGATTTTGGCTAGTGAGGATAAAACTGCTATGGGTCTTCAAGATATTTTGGTAGAGTTTCAGTCACAAAAAAATCAGGTGGAGGTGTTATGACAGGGATTAAAGACAGTTATGAGACCTGTGATCATTACATGTTCAGTGATAACACCAATACTATTGACTATGTAACTCAGACAATAAAGACAACCCTGGAACATAGAACAATTGTTGAAGTGTACAGACCATCAAAGTCAAGTGCAGATGACCTAGAGGAATTCATACATTTCTTGCATGAAACATAGGAGGGAATAATAATATTAGCTGGGGACTTAAATTTACCAGAAACAGACTGGAATAATATTGATTCAACAGCATTAGTAAGGAAATTATTCAAAATGTATGTTCAGGAACAATTGCTTCAGACTAAAAAGAAACGTACCAGGGAATAGAAAATACTAGACATTGTGTTCCTAAAGAAATTATTGTTACTTCAAGTCAAGTTTTACCACCACTGATGTGCAGTGATAATGGGCTTATAAAGGTTAATTTATTGCTAGATAATTCTGCCAAAATGAAATCTAAATTAGTGCACAGAAGGTTAATTACAGATTATATGGAAGCAAAACAGTCACTATGTAAAGCTAACTGAAGTGATATGTTCAGAGGAAAAACTACAGATGGAATGTGGAAAATTTTTGAAAGAGAAATTGTTTGAATGCAAAAAAAAAAAAAATGAACATCAGGATTTAGGCATACAATGTCTGGGGGATATAAAAACAAGATACCTGATTAAGGTGAGATACAAAAAAATATAAGAAATCGAAGAGAGGTTGAGATACAACTTTGAAAACTGAAATAAATAAACTAGACAAACAAGTTAAGCATAATGTGAGACAAGATCAAGAAGAATGTGAAGAAAACTTTTATAAAGATATTGACCATAATAGGAAACCTTTTTATAGATACATAAGACGTGGAAGGAGTAAAGACATACAAATTGATAAACTGCGTGCAGATTCTAAAAAATTATTCTCAGACACAACAGATTATAGATTTATTTACAAAATCTTATGCAAAAAAGTTTGGCTCCACAAAGTGGGTGATAAGTGGTCTTAGTGACATCTTGGTGACCTCAGATACTGGAATCAAATTAGATTATATTTTAAAAGAACTGTGCAAACTGGATCCAAACAAAGCACAGGGAGGAGACGGAATTAGTAATAATGATTGAGAATACTTCAGCAAGAGCTTACGGTACCATTATATCTATTATTTACTAGGTCATATAAATATAGGGAGATTCCTCAAGATTGGCAACGTGTGCTTATTAAAACTGTCTTTAAAGGAAAGGGGAGTAGGACAAACCCAGAGTCATATAGACCCATAAATCTACTTTCATGTTGTGTAAAAATAATGGAGAAGGTAATATTGGATAAATTATTGACAGAACTGGATAGGGTGGGACTTGAAGCCATATAGCAGCATGCATATGTTGAAAATAGATTTATTACCACCTGTAACATGATGTTCTATAACAATGTAATAACAATTATGAATGAAAAATTATGCTGTTATGTAATTTATATAGATTTAACTTCAGCATTTGACAGTGTCATACACAAAACACTGATCAATAAATTAGAACTACTAGGTATTCATGTACTCTCGATAAGATAGATAACTATATGGCTAACAAATAGGACATGGCAAGTATCATACAGCAACTGGACAGGTGAAATTCTTGGTTACAATGGCCCTTACTTGTTTTAATTGTATCTTTCAGACCTAACTTTTTTATCTGAGGTGTTCTACAGTATATATACAGATGACCCGAAATTGGGTAAACTGATTACACATGTTACAGATATGGCATGTCTGCAAAAGAAGTTGACTAAATTGACCATTTGGGCACAGGAGAATAATATACTGATAAATGCATCAAAAACTGAGCATATGAGATTTGGGAGACACAAACTGAAAGGTGAATATTTAATACAACACACAATGATTGAAACTGTAGACTCATTTAAGGACCTGGATATATGGATAGATTCAGCTATGAGTTTTTCTAATCATATCAATCAGTTGGTTAATGATAGTTATAGAACTATAGATTGTATATAAAGATTTATAAAGTCTGGGAAATCAGACATGATGACAACATTGTTTGTTAGTTACATTAGACCCAAACCTGAGTATGGAATAATACGGAAACCTTATAAGAAAACAAGCATAAGCAAACTGCAGAGAGTACAGTGGAGATATATAACAAAGGCATCCATGGATGTGAAAATTTAATTTAAGTTATTAGGAAAGACTAATATATTTGAACTTGTACACTGCCTCATAGATTTCTAAGAGGAGATTTTAGTCAGGTATATATGGCATTTAGAGACAGCTACCTCTGGCAATGTTTGGAGTTATCAAAAAGTAGTAGAGTATCATCAGCCAACCTATGTAGAAGATACTATAGGAATGAGAAGTGTACTAATTGGTTCTCTGAGAGAGCAGCTGATACATGGAAGAGACTAACAATGTACATTAAAGCAACTACTAGTTTAGATATTTTTAAGAACAACCGGGAGACTTATTATGAGAACAATAGCAATGGTATAATGGCAAGCTAGAATGGCATTAATGCCTGTTCTTGAATATTTGTAGGTATATATTTGTATGTGTATATCCATAACTTCTCTTCTGGTTTATATAAATATCCCTGAACTGTGTATAAGACTAAAGGGACTAAAACATTTTAACAGCTTGTATCTTACTATCCATATCCATATAAAAGAGCTTCCAATTTCTCATTTTTTTGTAATATCTTTTGTTTAGTCTGTTCCCACATTTCCTTAGCTGCCACACTGAAACCATTTTAATCCATACTCCTAAGTACTTAATTTTATCACATCTCCATAAATATGGATATTGCTGAACCAGTTCGTGCACGGGTACATAATTTACTGCTATTGTCTTTGTTTTAGTTTCATTAATTTTGTATTGTAAAAATATTTGAAACTGTCTCAAAATGTTCCACAACACTGTGATGTCTTTTGTTTGGTTTTAAAAAATAAAAATGCTGGGCGAAAGCACTTCAAACACCTAGGAATCTTCAGCTATTCAGCTCTTTAATAGAAATGTAAACAAACCACAGTACCACACTGTAAAAGTTAAGCACTTTTCGTCTGGTGCAATGACCAGACTTCTTCAGACAAATAACAGCAGGCACAAAATCATTATATATATATATATATATATATATATATATATATATATATATATATATATATATGTATACTAGAACACACTTTCCTCCACCCCCTAATTATTCAACAACTACCATGGTATGGCAACAAATAATTTACTTACAAAAATAATAAGATAAATAGATCATAACTAACATAAGATATGTTTTTTAAAAACAAAAATTAAAAAACAAAAATTATAACTAACCTAATGTGTACTTTTAAATACTTGGAATTCAAAACTCACACTGTTCAACCCATCTACTGTAAAATTACCATCATGTATAAATTATACAACTGTACATAATATATTTTTATATCTGTAGGTTTTATGTTGGTCTTATAACTATGGTTGATCTATTATGTACAGTAGGTAAATTGTTTGTTGCCATACCATGGTAGCAAATACAGTAGTTGTTTTAAATACTAGCAATGAACTAGCTGTTCTTAAGGAATGAATTTTATTCCAGTTTTATAAGTCAAAGACTTATATGTATGGTTAATTGTCTTTGTATTGAATAATTGAATAATTAGGGGGTGGAGGGAAGTGTGTTCTAGTATATATATAAAATGATTTTGTGCCTGCTGTTATTTGTCTGAAAAAGTCTGGTCATTGCACCAGACAAAAAGCGCTCAACTTTTACAGTGTGGCACTGTAGTTTGTTTACATTTCTATTAAAGAGCTGAATAACTGAAGATTTCTGGGTGTTTGAAGTGCTTTCATCCTGCATTTTTATTTTTTCAACAGTTTGTGGTGTTGGTCTGATTTTTTATTTTGTTTGGTTTTGTCAGGTATAAAATAATATCATATGCAAATAGAGACAGCTTTTCTTGACTACCATATGCAAGAATGAGAAAAAGCACATTAATTATTCTTTTGTCATGCTCTTTTAATTAGATTTTTCTTCTTTTTTTAATTGCAGTGCTTACATTTCTTAAAACTGAACAAGGCGAAAGAGAGAAGGGAAAGGAAAAAGAAAAAAAAATAGGAACACCTATTTACATTAGTATCCCCATTACACTTACTGAGAAAACTTTAATTTTTAGCATGCAGAGAAAATCACGCACAATTAAAATAGTACTATTAAGGAAAAAAAGTGTTTTACTTGCAGTTAACTTTCTCTGTCCTCTTCCCCTCTCCTGAGTATTCCTTTGAACATTATGACATGAAGTAGGGGATATGCTTTAGAGTCCCCTACAAGTTTAACAAAGTCCACAAAAGTCCAATATTTCCAGATTTTCTTGTTCTGTCACATTTCACAAATATAAATATTGCTTTGTAATTCCACATTTGTCAATTTCCAAGTTACTGATTTTATTCCTGTTCATCTCTGTCTCTCACATCCTGTCACTGATTAATTTCCAATGTACTCTCAATTATTCTAATCGATTCTTCTGCTTTTTTCATTCTCTTAAGCATTTTCCATTGAATCACTGGAAAATGTTTCACTGGCTTAGTCTCTCTCTGTGCTCCTTATTATCAGAAGAACAAGAAGCAGAATCTCCTTCTGTTTCACAGCTCACTTTTTTGTAGGACAAACCTTTGTATTTCCTCCTTAGCATGTACTTCAAAAATGATTTTGTCCATCCAGGGAAGAATACCTTGAAGATAGCTGTGTACAGCAGTTTAAATCTCACAACTATGTTTTGACATTCCATGAATAGTGAAGAATGAGTTTACTCCTCTTCTGCATTGCGTACAATGAGTAATTATTCTCCACAAACACTCTGCTGTCTCCCACTTTTAGTACTTTCTCCTTCTGACACAGTTTTGTCAGAACTGACTCCTACTGGTAAGATTGCTTCTTTACTATTACAGGTCTAGATTGCTTTCCCATAGCCAGGTTTGGAGCATACACACAATGCACCCTTTCAATTAACAATTCCTGTTGTGGAATACCAGTACAGATGCTTATTTGTGCTTTCATAAAATTAATACAGTCTGTTCCTTTCAGCTTCTCTGATACAGCAGAAAATCTCAGGTTTTCCCTACTTGCTCCGTCCTCTAATTCTGTTATTTTTTTTAACATCTCTTCTTGTGCAGTCTCATATTCAGCCAGCCTTTTCTACATTTTGACCTCTGAGTTTTGCAGTTTTATCACCTTATCTGAATATCTATTTAAAGTTTTTTTTTTCCATTTTTTCCAGCCTTTTATTGTTTGTGCTCATATAGTCCATCAGGGTTTCATTTATTTTAATCAGGTATGTATACAGTTGTTTTATACTTTCCTCTTGGTTACTGGACATCATGTCTGGAGCTTGCACTGCTTTTTGTTGAACAGCTGCAGTACTTTTCCTAGTTAGTGTTTCTTTGTCACTGTTTGCAGCTGATTTTCTTTCAGGCCCTCTGTAATTTTCTTTTCCTGGTATCAGGCAATGCACTACAAGCCAGTTACTGAAATTTACCCATAAATTTAGGTCCACTGGCTTTCTCTGCTAAGTTTCTGTTTTCACAGTGGGAGAGCTAGAATTAAGTTGTTACTCAATGTGCAGCAATCTTGCATCCCTCCCTCCATTCTGTCCCAGCTTCAGGTCCTCCAGTACCCAACCTATTAACTTAACCAGAGTCATCTGAGTCTCAACTAAAGTTGTATCCCCTTATGACATATATTTTGAATATTAATTAATTACATGATTTTGTTAAAACAGCAGTGGTGTATACCTATGCTAGGACATTTTGTTTTCAGGTCCTGTGTCTTTAGGAGGCTCATTTAGCAGATGAGGGAGTATTTTCACTTAGTGAAACTAGGATATTGTGAGGGGATACTTCTCAAGTGATGGGAAGCTGGTAAAATAGGTTGTCTTTTGCAAGTCCTTTGGCAAAGACAAAGATATATTGTGGGATGCGTGTGGCTGTAAAGTCCTGCTTAGGATGCTAACTGTATCTAGTGTATATGACACATGCAGCTTCCCCTTATCTTACATGAAGAGAATTTTTGGAGCTCTCTGAGCATTTCTGGAGGGGACCACACTATTTATGATGAACTGGAACTCAGCAATGCTGACAAGGAAAAAGGGGGTCAAGGAACTTTACAATGTCCGTTTTGGGATGATATTTTCTCATTCACTATAGATTAATGATGCTGGTTGACATTCATAAAGGACTGGCCCTGCAATTAAATAAATATAGTTGTTATTCATCCAGATTTCACTTTTTATCCCATAGTGATAAAACCATAATAACCATGGAACATCTAGATATGGTCTTCTTGACAGGGCTAGTCACCCTTTGGTGTGAATATTGGCTCTAGATTATTGTCACTTTTGAAGTGACACCTCAAACACATATAAAAATGAGAAAAACTGGTTGTAGATGGACCTAAATATGGTAAAGGGTATGAATGCTTTCCTGTAATTATTTCTGATCATATAACCCAGTTAGGATTTATGGACAAATGACTGTATTGTCTAAACAGGCACTATTATTACAATATATATATATTACTGTAGACATTAAGCTTTGTGTGAACGATTGATTGAATGGCTTCATTCATAGGAAGGCTTGACAGGAGAGATCAAGAGATAGTCTAAAGTCAAACGGGTACCTCAAAGTCAGATTTAAGGGTTAGACTGAGTGCATATATCAGTGCTTTTTATCAATCAATTACTTTATTTGGTACTTACGTATTATCGCAACCAGATTTGTCACTAGATTATCGTCTGGTTTCCGATCCTGAAATATGCCCTGTAATGGTTTTAAAAAGTTACATGGTGTGTTTTTTTAATCATACAATCTCTTTTCTGGACTGTTATCAGTATAATGTACAAACCCCCTACTGTCACTGTGTGTTTATGCAGTGTACTGACAGCATGTCGGTTATTGCAACTCTGCTCTCTGAACTTTCCTTTCTTCCTGCCAGCAAATGCGGTCAAGTAAGGGTTAGACTTATATTTGTCCATCACAGCTGTGTAATTATTGTACTGACTGGTATAATACTCTGTTTTGCTTGCTTTAACAGACATGTAGCGTGACACATAAGTTTCCCAGAAAAAAAACACTGTTTAGAAGAAGTAGTAACTGCGCTTGCTGAGAAGTTCCCACCACAGAGAAACAGAAAGACATAGTAACAGTGATCAACATTGTTGCAACACTTCGCATGACAGTAATCAATTAAGTACTATGTGTTTTTCTCCAAACATGCCAGTGCAGAAAACAGCATGCACAGTTAAAGAAAACCACACCATGTAACATTTTTAAAGAAAACCACACCATGTAACATTTTATCATGACATTAACACCATTTGTGTAGGGACAGGACCTGTTCAGTTCATTTAGCATTAAGTTACAGTAACCGGGAAGATGCAATGACATGCTGCCGCCAGGGAAGTGCATGCATAGACAGTTCAGTATTTTTTCTAATTTTTATTCATAACCCTGCATAAAAGACCCTTCCTTGTCAAAGCAAACACATTGTCTCCCATTTTTAAAACATTACCAGTCACATTTCACTATCGGGAAGCAACCTTTATGATTGCAAAAATCTGGTTGCGATAATACGTAAGTACCCTTTATTTATAGGGACTAATAATTACAATTACAAGCATAAAATGTCTCATACAGTCATAAAAAATATAGAAGTATATCTGAACAACACTTTTTAGCATATCAGAAAGTAATTCAAAAATTCCATTTGCCACAAATTTGCAAGTTATGCCAGAAAGAGAGAAAAGTCCCGAAAACTGAATAATTTCCACATATAACGCTATATTAATTGTTAAACATCTGGGAACTCAACAGTATTAGAAAAAGATCATCAATGTTAAATAATGAAGTCATACTAAAAATCCAACTAGTCCATTTTGCTACTGTTTTCTCTCTAATACTCAACTTCTGTGTAGCAAGTTTTAGAACTGGAACTTCAGACATTAACTTTACATCACTGCTTGTAGGAGGGACTACTACTTTCTATTTTCTAGTAATGGATTTTTTACTTGTCAACATTATTTCAGGTCTGATTAATGTGATTACAATAGTTATACTAGTCAAAAATAGAGTCATTCACATATTTTATGTTAAGCATTTTTTAGTGTGGCATTCCCAAAATATATGATACAGATCACCTTACATAGCATTATTACACTGCCAACAACAGTTTACTGTGGGAAATAATCTGTCAAGTCTGACAAAAGTGCAACAATACTTAAAACAGAGACTGCCTAAAAAAGAAACTCTTTGGATCTGGTAGCATACACAAGGACTAACATTACTTTTTGCCAGTCTTGCTTAATTACTGATAAAGATGTACACTGATCTATTTCCTACATCAGTCTAAATTTATTGGTCTTACTTGTTTTCATTTCATCAATAATCTGTTCAAGGTGTTAATAACTTTAGTGTCATTGTTTTGTACTTGCCTAGGATCAAACCACACCAAAAATGACCAGTCATATTTCTTGACAGTGCATAATTTATGTTTTTTTTTAAAGGCACCATCAATAAATCAAGGAAGGAAGGAATAAATCTAAGAAGTACATTTCCCTCCACATCAGCCATTCCTAGTGTAGCAGTTTTCAAAATCTGTTCTAATTTCTTGAGACTTGCCAAGTCTGTATTCTCTATCCCCTTGCCAAAGTAAAAGGCAAGAACTCTTCAAGCCATTCACCTGTATTACTTTTACTAATCACATCTTTAATAAAAAGCTTTTGATATACTCTTCCACCAGAAATTCTTATATAAATTCTCATCCTCGGGGCTCACCAACTCTTCACTGTGATGTTTCCACAGCCACCTCTAAAACAAAACATAAGCAGTGAAATGGAATAATGATTTCTGTATTTTCTTGTCTGTAACAATTGGTGTCTCACAAGGATCTATACTAGGCCCCACGCTTTTCAACATATTCATCAATTGCCTTTGTACTGCTACAAAAAATGCTACCCTAGTGCAATACATGGATGACTCAGCCGTAATCTACTCTGCCAAATCCCTGTCAGAACTCCAACAGTTTACACAAAAATTCTTTATATCAACTGAAACATGACTAAATAATTCACAACTACTGCTACCCCCACAAAATAAATAAATTACAGTTTTTTTACCCCAAAATACATCTCGACCAAAACAGCAGTATTCACTATCATCTCTGCCAATAACACCATAATAGAATAAGTAAACTACACAAAATTATTGGATGTAATCACAAATGACCAGTTGAAATTCAACCACCATGCATCACATGTAGCTCACTGACATAGCCAAAAGACATACATCCTCTACTTCCTTACTGCCATCTCTCCTCTATGATGCTATATTTGTCTCACAATTGTCCATATTTGAGCAATGTTATAATAAACTATTCAAACTTGCTGTAAACTATAACAATAGAACACACCACTGTTTATCCCTCAGAGTAATAAACTGGTTATAACCACCACATCTACTATCTCTCTCTCAGCTAACTACAGTACACCGACTTCTCTGTAAGCCAATAAACTGCCCATCCCTTAACTTAATACAACACTACTCCCCCAATAGAAATGTACACATTAGAGAAGAACCACAAATCACTATAACCAAATCAAATCATCTAGTACTACAATTAACTGTCTGTATTTAAGTAGTGTAGCTAAACTATTAAACCACACCCCACTACCACTGAAGTTCATTCTGAATGCAAACGCATTTAAAATACAACTAAAACCTCACCCGTTGAATCAATGGATCTGTTCCTGCATATCTCCTGGATAAATGCCACTGTTACCTTCAATTTGCCATACTGTAAGCCCATTTATTTTATTCAGAACACTATGCCTCACAACACTCATCAATATTTGAATAATTTTTTTCTAGCATCTCCCAGTTATATACATACTTTTGTGAAACTGCTCACACCCATCTCTACACTTCTAACATAGTCTTTAGGATAGCCATATATATTTATATATGAATATGCTGTGTATATATATATATATATATATATATATATATATATATATATATATATATATATATATATATACCACCTCTTAACTACAGTATTAACATTTTCTGCCCTACCTAGTTCCTTTCCTCACCTTCATTTCTTTGAATTACTAAACACTATCTACTTAAATACTTCTTTAAATGTTCAATAGCTACTAATGCACAAGTATCCTTTATACTGTAATAGTTTGCCTTTATTTCATATGAATTTTCTAAAGTTGTTAATATGGTGTAAATAGAATCTGAGTTGTCTATGGACATCTAAGGTATGTAGGATGTGTTCTCCCTTGTTAGTAAAGTTTGGAAAGAATACTGGCAAGTCAATTTGTTGGTTCAGGTTAGATTCCAATGCTCCTTTGAGAAGACAGGAGGGATTTGTCCTCATTGAAACTCTATCCTTGTAGAAAATAAGGAAGGGAGGTTAGCATGAAAGTGCCTGTAGTTCCAAAACTCATTTTGCTGATGTATGGCAACCAAAAAGATAGTTATCCAAGAAAGAAATTTTATATCTGCGGAACATGCAGGTTCAAAGGGTATTTGGGTCAAAGACTGAAGTAAAACTGTAACATCCCAAGGAGGGACTGGATCACGAACAGGAGGTCTAAATAAAAACATTCCTTTAAGAAAGACCTTGGTCACCTTAAGAGAAGCAATAGATGAATCATTATCACCTGTATGAAAATTTGAAATGGGATCCATCTGGACCTTAATTGTAGAATAACTGGAATGCTCCAAAGAAAGTTCAGAAAGGAAATCCAGAATCTCTGGTAGAGGGGCTGAAAAGGGGTCTAAATCCTTTGAGGATGCCCAAATAGAAAATATTTTTCATTTGTGTTTGTGAGCCTTTTTGGTTGATCCCTTCTGAGAAAGAGAAACTATATGGACTACAGAGGAATACAACCTGGGATCTCTGGCAATCGTTAAAATTGGAGAAATCATATGGTTAGTTTTAGGTACTGGAGAACTGGTAGAGGCATCCTGGAAGGGTGACTGAGGAGATCCAGGGTGTGATCCAGACCCCATGGTGGGTGCCGTAGATGAGGCTAAAGAAAGGGGAACCATAGCTGCTGAGGTCAAAAGGGAGCAAAATGGATTACCCTGGTCATGCACTTCATGGCTTTCTGAATGAACTTTGTGAGAAGAGGCATTGGTGGAAAAGCATTAGACCACTGACTTATTGTCTGTGTGAATAGCAATCACATCCTTGGGTAGATAGTCCTGCAAAGCCTGGAATGCTAGGAGAATCGCTCTTATCTCCAAGACATTGTTGTGAAGTTTGGCCTCTGTTGATCACCACATCCCTTGAACTCTCTTCCCTTTGAAATGCTCCCCCCACTCTAGAAGGGAGGCATCTATGGTGACTGTGGCCTTGGAAGCAGGTGGACAAAAAAGATCTACCCTGTGCTACTGATGGGAACGTAATCCACCAATCTGATTCCTGCATACCTAAGTAAGTCGGATTCTGGTGTGAAGGGGTAAAATTTCTGTAACCATTGTACTGCTAATGTCCACTGTATGACTCGCATGTGATATCGTTCTAACTGAACCAGAGTAATAGAGGAGGCTTTCAGCCCTAAGAGACATGGAATGAGTCTTTTGTTTGGTTGAGGGTGTCGCATCTCTTGAAAAGCTACAGACCTTAATGAAATGACTCTTGCAACAGGGAGTTTCACAATTTATAGGACAGTGCCTATCTGGTAACCTATAAATTCTATGTTCTGAGAGGGAGGCAGTTTGGTTTTCTTGTAATTGATTGATATTCCCAATTGGTTTGCAACAGACAGAAGGTATGACTGATGTTGCAGCAGCAAATCCTTGGAAGAAGCAGTTAGGAGACAATCATCTAAGTATGGGAGTACGTGGATCCCTTGCAGCTGGAAATGAGCTGCTACACGTTCAATAATATTGGTGAACACCGGGGGGGTGTTGGCTGTGTTATGAATTGGTAGCGATTGGCTTCCAGCCAGAAATGGAGAAACCTCATGGATTGCCTCTGGATTTTGATATGATAGTAACCATCCTGGAGATCAATAGAGCACATCCAATTGTCCTTTCCCAACAGAGGTAGAATGGACTGCAGGGTGATCATCCAGAAATTTGTCTGTTTGACATATTGATTTAGATAGCTGAGCTCCAATATTGATCTGAGGTCTGCTATCTTTTCTGGAACTAAAAATAACCTGGAATAGATTCTGGATTCTAACTGGTCTGTGGGGGGGGACCAGTCAGATGACTCTTTTGTTTAGCAACTTTGATACTTTTGTTGCTGCGAATTCTAACTGTTTGGGTGGATTATCTGCAATCTTTTTTCATTTTGTTGGGGATTTCAAAAAGGGTATTGTATTATAACCTCTGGTGATAATCCTTAACACCCATGAATTGGAAGTTATGGTTTGGAAAGGCTAAAGGATGTAACAAAAAGCATTTGCTAACTGCCTCCAGACTGGAGCTGTTGGGCAAGTGTAAGGAAGAGTGCCCCCACTGCCTCCAGATTGCAGCTGTTGGGCAAATGTTGAGGGATGCTGGTTAGGTTTCTCAGTGAAGGGCCCTGAGAAACCTTGATTTTGTGGTTCGCTTCTGCCTCATGGATGGCATCCATTAAGACTGCCTCCTTCTGTGCCTCAGGGAGGTCTATCCCAGGAGTGTTCTGTTGAAAATCTTGTGACTTTTTTGAACCACATTTTCCTACCTCCTCTTTGATTCTAGAAAATGATCTTTGAGGAGTAGAAAAATGGATTCCCATGGCAGACAAGATGTTATTGTCCTGTTTATTTCTGGTAAGTGTTTCTTTTACCTTTAGTTCAAACAAGGTGGAATTGTCATAGGTGTCCTCTACAAAGGACACCCTGAAGCTCTCCATGAAATTGCATAGCCGCATCCAGGCATGGTGTCACATGGTAATACCTGTGTCATTGATATACCATCAGCTGTGTTGGACAACAGTCTCATGGCCACATTTGAGGAAGATTGCAATGTAGACATTTGGGCATCCACTGTCTTCTGGATGTCCATAAATAAGCTATCTGAAAGAGATTTGGAGAGTTCCTAGATCAAGTCTCTTTAGAAACATGTCAGGTGTGCTAGGTAGTTCAGTGCTCGAAGTGTAAAGGTCACTGAAGCATATGTCCATTTCCCCAGTTTGTCCAGTGTCCTTGACTCTCTGTTGGGAGGATGGACAGAGGAACATTCTTCCAACAGTCACTTCCTCATGGCTGCTACAACTACACTATCATCTACCAGGGAGCCATTGGACCAATGTCTCCTATCGTTTGGGACAACCTAAATCTTGTCCAGCCTGTTGGGAAAAGGCAGTGCCACATCAGGTCCCTTCCAAGGCTTTTGAGTGATGAGATCTATTACAGAGTCAGGAGGTGAGACCACTCAGGATGTCAAAGGACAAGACCCAAAAGCTTCAAGGAACACAGACTCATCAGAAGAAACAATTTCTGTGGACCCCCCCACTGTTTCATCAATTCCAGAAAATTTCCAAAGGAGATGTCTTTGAGAGGTGGGATCTAGGTGAACATTCTCCATCATCTAAATTCATGTCTTCAGTGATAAACTTGGGAGAAGAGTCTATATGCTTCTGCTTACATGTCCCTTTTCTGGTCTGTGTCTCAGGGGATCCAATGGAGACACCTCAGAGTCGGACAGGGATCAAATGTAGACAGGGATCTCGGAGGTGAAGCTGTCTTGAAGTTTATTGGGTCTGCCTGTCCCTGTTGACCCAAATGAGAGGAAGGAGATACAGGATCCAGTGGGAGTCAGAATGTGTCTGAACTTGGTACATGGACCAGTTACCTTGGTCCAGCCAAAGCCTTCTCCACAGCCTTGGAAGCTGACTCAGCAAATGGAGCCAAGGAATAACTACCCCTTTCAGCAAAGTCAGTAGCTTTCAAGGAGGACTTTGGAACTAAGCTATCTAAAGCAAAAGCACCAAGGGGGAGGGACAGCTCTGAAAACTTCAGTCAACTCCACTGTCAGGGCTCCAACTCTGACACCTGGGATACAGAACTTATCCCAACCCTAAGGTAATGGTACGGAGGAGGAGTTCAGACCCATATGTGTCGGCTTCAGAAAAGGAGACTGCATCGGAACTAGTATGGATGGTGTCAGTGGGCCCATTCCCAGTCCTCTCCTAGGGGATGGGGCTAGGAGGATCCTCACCTGAATGTCTGTCCCCAGAAATTTCCTTATCATACAGTCAACATCCATTTTGGCTAGGCTTCTGGTGGATCGACCAGACCTTGAAGAAGCTAAAGACAGACGTCTTGAAGGTAGCTTTTGAAGTATAAGGGCATGAAGTCTGGAGCTTATTGTCTACAGAGACAAAAAAAGATTTTTGGGGAGGGTGTTCAGATCCTGGCTGAAGTTGGATCCAACTTCCTTGCAACTTGGTGCCAGACCCAGGATAGCACTTGGATCTGGAGACCTTTTCTTTGGTTTCTCTGCTCTTTCTACTTGCCTCTTTTCAATCTGTTTTTCTTAATGTTTCTCTCTAGCTTTTTTCTCTTTTTTTTCTTTAGAGTGTTTTTTCTTTTATCCTCTTTTTGTCTAAAGAAAGAGAGGTGGAATGTGCCTTGGATTCAGAGGATATTCTGGACCCTGTCTGAGGGGGAAGAAATCCCTTATGAATAAGTTTTTCCTTTCTGACCTGAAGAGCTCCAGTGCTGAAGACAGCATAGAGACTATAGCTATCCTGTAAATGGGAAGGATCAAAGCAGTAAACATAAAGTGAATGGGAGTCATGGGGGGGGGGGGTATCTTGTGTCCACAGGCTGAACACTTTTTGAAACCAATGGACTTTTCAGACATCAGAACAACTTAACACTGAGAAAACTTTTAACAACAACAGTAATAATAACAACTACTCTAAAACCTTTTAGAGTAAATATTATACATATATAAGAAAAGAATAATATAACAACAACCTTTTTTAGCTACGGTCCTATTGGGATCTATATTAAAGTCACTATAACAACTATCTGCTAACCTATAATGAAAACCACTATTTATTCTATAGAAAATTATTAGAAAGTTCTGTCAAATGTACTCATGAAATATTCATCTAAAGAAGTTTTTAACAACAAATCTAACTACGTAAATATACAAATCTTAAACTAGGAAGAAAATTAACTATCCTAAAGGGATGAGTAAGCAGTCACAAAATGCATGAAAAAAATGGAGCTCTCACCAAACATGTCTTGTTTGGCAGGCACCAAATGAGATCTGAGGCAAATCAGCTAGGGGAAGGAA
Source organism: Protopterus annectens (assembly GCF_019279795.1). Taxonomy (NCBI): domain Eukaryota; kingdom Metazoa; phylum Chordata; order Ceratodontiformes; family Protopteridae; genus Protopterus; species Protopterus annectens. The sequence continues at coordinate 938,978,087 of NC_056731.1, read as the reverse complement.
TTGTGGGTAGGGGGGAGTAAAAATTCCCAGATCCAATAATCTGGTGTAAGGCGACGAGGTTGGATCCAACTAGATCCAACATCCCACATTTTGAATCAGATGAAAACAGAAAGCATTGGGTTGTATATTATTTAATGCCTGTTTATGTATATTACTGAATGTTTAAAAATGTTTCTAATATAATGGAGCTTTTCTCCCCAGGCTTCCGCTAAAAAGGGTTTTTGACCAAACTCAGTCAGACAAACCCAGTAAACAAAAAATAAACAAATACAGTTAGTGTCTTTAAATCCATTGCTTTTGTTCCTTTATTCTACAAGACTTACTCCATAACAAAAAGATAATCCATTTTTTTTAACTGCAGGCATATTTTATTGTACACAGTACAGTAGCAGTAGCTTGGATTCAGTATACTGTTGTACTTTGTAATTTAGTTTAAGTTTCTAAGAACTATGTGATAGCTCTGTGAGGGCATTTTATTTTACAGGATGTTAATTCAATGTTCTTTGATTGTAATGTATTTTTAAGTTTTAAATAAACTATGCAATACATCTGTGAATGCATTTTATTTTACAGGAAGTTAATCCAAGGTTTTTACTGCAGGAATAATATACTGTGCATAATGTTGTAGCTGTAACTCATAATTTGTAGACTGTTGTTCCTTTTTCCTGTATCTACTTTAAGGCCTTCTAATTCTAACTTGGGCTTACTAAAAACTGTTTGTGCTTAATGTAACTTTGCTGAAGTAGACAGACTAAGATCATTGTTTATTGGTATTCACTATGCATAGTTTAAATGATGACTAGATTATAGCTGGTGTTGTAGGGATTCTTATATTAAATTAGTTATGTGACCTACATCCTGTAGCTGTTGATAGGATTTTATAGCTGTGCTGCTTAGTCAAAAATAAGAACTGTCTGATATTATCGGTCTTAGCTTTAGATGTATTGTAGCTGCTTCTTTTTTGTTGTTTCTGTAGCTACTTAAACAGCATATCTCACATTATATGCTTTGAGCTAAGTATGTTAATTACCTTACTCTCTCCTTCTAACCTGTTCTTTCCTGTTTTTTTCCCCTTAGTTCTGCTACTCCCCTCAGCTCTAAACTAAAAGGCACCCCCTGGATGATTTTAAACACTTGGGGATTAAAAAAAAAAAAAAAATCAACTGAAAATGCAAACCTGCCAAAACGCTTTATAAATAAGAAAGTGTGTATAAACCTTTTCTCCTATTAACCGGCTATTCAATATGCAGTGTTTTTTGGCTTGAACAGTTAGTTTAATATTACATGTTTTTTTAAACGTATACTCTATATAGTATGCACACAGCCCCCCCCCCCCAAGTGCGGCTATCCCTCTCCCAGCTTAATTTATTTAAGAATTGTACTTGCAGCAGTTTCTGATTCCACTGTGCTTAGTTAAGGAGGAGTACAGAATGACCTTAAGCTTATATTCTTTAATGCTGTATTTGTTTGTCTTTTCGGCTTTTCCCAGTTAGGGGTCGCCGCAACGGAACTCTGGTCCGCTAATGATTGGCAGTAGATTTTTTTTATGATGCCAAGTTGCCAGCCCGACGCCCAACCTTCAGCGAAGGCACGCCCATTCACGCATGTCTTTCGGAGGCCACTCGACCGCTGGGAGGACATGCAGACTCCACACAGAAGGTACTCCAGCCGAGAATCGAACAGGAGAACTTCTTGCTGTGAGGCAACAATGCTATCACTGTACCACCGTGGCTAACATATGTAACCTTATATACCCTACTACTGCGCTTCCAGTACTTAACTGGCCCAATAACAAGTGCTTTAAATAGATTTGCTGCTGCCTCACTGATAGCTTTTTTTCTGAGTACTTACCTGAACATTCTCGGTCTTTGGGGTGTCATCCTGCTCTGTTTGCTCTCCGGGCTCACTTTGCTCCCCTACCCTGCCCTCAAATCTCACCTGCCCCCCCCCAACTAACTCTAAATTTAAACCTACCACACCACAACCCTTCCTCTGTTAGCTCCACCATCCTCATCCATACACTCCATCTCTCAACATATTTCTATTAATATCACACTAGCATCCTATCTACATACTACTCTAATTTTATTTGTACAAATTTTACTACTCTACTCCAATAATCTATGTAGGTAGTTTTCCCTGATTACCTCTCTAATAATCCTTAATCTAATTCTCCTTACTGTCCTATCACTAATGCTCTTCTACCTCTCTTCACTTTCATCATATCTAGTCCTTGTCCAACCTATGCTAAGCCCTCCTACAAACACTACCTCTTACACCAACAACACAATCACTACTCCCTACCCATCACTGCTCATCTATTTCACACAGACAGTATATTGTTCTTTAAATCTAAACTGTTTCAGACACAGCTATACCTGTTTAACATTAATATTACTGACAATGTAACCAAAATTAAATCTTACCTTTACTATACAATCTTGAAATTCTTCCAGCTCTATGGTGACATCCACCCTAATCCTGTTCTCAACATCACTCAGTTCCCATCAACCCATATTCCAGGTTCACAAAATATGCTTAAATTTATCTCAGTAAACAAACATAGCACATGCAACAAAATCTTTGAGTTGCATGATTGAATAACTGCAAAATTTCCTGACATACTAGTAATCACTGGAACCTGGCTTAAACTGCACTTAAATATGTTCAGAGCTGATTGACTTAAAAGAAAAAGAGGTAGTGTTGCAGTAATATATCCTGATTCTATCTCCTTAATCCCTCACAACCAGTTCATACCCTCCTTCAACAAAGCTGAACTATTGATCAGTTAGCTTAAATTAAACAATAAAAGTCTGCATTATAGCTTTATACATAACCCCTGGCAATAACGTATCAACTGTGGAAAGTATCTTATCCTGGGTGTCAAAAAATACCTCTCTGGAAATAGTAATATTAGGTGATGTCAACAATGGCTGGGAGAAACTTAAATTACAGTTCCCTACAGATAGCATAAACCTATTTGGAATTTCTCAACAAATTACTCACCCAACCTTTACCAATCCCACAAACCAAAATGGCTCAATTATTGATTGGATTTTGGTCTCCCATCCTAGTAATTTCTCTGTAGCCAAAACACTTCTAGCCTCTATCAGTGATCACCACCCCATCTGCACAACTAGACTTACCTATCATTCATGTAGACAACATATCTACAAGAGTACGAAACCTATCCAACTTTGACCAGCAGGCATATATTAAACTCCATTAATTGGTCCTTCCTTAAATACTTACAGTTAGATGATGCAGTTGAACAATTTAATTCTACATTCATAAACACCGTCGATAGTTTTGCTCCCACCAGAAGAGAGTCAAAACAAACTATACTCCTTGACTTTCTGTCTATACCAGATCACTCATGCAAAAAAGAGACAAGGCTTGCACAACTTACCTAAAACATAAGACTTGTAATAATTTACAGCATTTCAAAGCACTGTGTAACCTTGTAAAGAAACAGGTTAATTTGATAAAAAACAATTCTATGCAAAGCCACATGATCAGTACAAATCCAGTCCAGAAACCTTCTGGCATACTATCAAAAAAATCTTACACCCAAGAAGTCAGTCCTCCCCACAACCCTCCTGTGATAGTACCTCCCCTGACATAGCATCTGAATTTAACTTTCCCTTCATCGATAGCATAGCTTCTGTAGAACAGAGCATGTGTATGTACCATTAAGAAGCATTTCCAGATGTAGGGACGTGCATATAAATAGTGAGCAAGTGCAGGTAGCAGTGCCATTTTGAGAGAACAGCCAAAGTGTTAACATGTATGAGTGTGACAGTCAGTCTGTTTATAAGTTTAAGTGTAAGTTACAAAACCTAATTCCTGATGTGTTTGTATGTAATAAAGCTGCTTGAACTGAACCCACAACCACTTGTCTGTTTTATCTTGACCAGACGAGCAGCATGGTGTCAGAACCGGGATTGAGTTTTGCAACTTCTTCAAGCCATGAGGTGCAAAGTTGAAGGTGAAGACAGGCTGAGCTGGTTGAGTGAAACAGAGCTTAAACAATGAAAAATAGCCAGAAGCAACCTTAAGGTAACCAGAACTTGCACAAATGATTTATTTTACATGAAAACGAAACGGAGTACTTGTAAGGCACAGAACGCATTATTAATTAAACGAGTGGCACAAAACGTATTGTTAATCAAATGAAAGGCACAAAATGCATTATTAATTAAACAAAATGTTCGAAACCACAATATTTGATAAAACTAACAGAAATATTCATACAGGGCTCAGAATTACCATTGGTTTGCATAATGAGCATGTTTAAAGTAAACGAGCACAAGAAAAGTACAATGAGCATGATAAGAGGTTAAAAGGGCATAACAAGTACAATAAAATGGCAAAGTCAGCTTAAAAAGCAAGGTGACTGCATGTTTTTTAGTAAAAGACTGTGTTTGGGCACGAACTACTATTTCACATTGGGCAAACCCATTCAAAGCATAACTAGAGTTGTCTGAAGTATCTCAGAGTGTGCAAAGCGTATGCAGAATGTGCGCTTTATTACGGTGCAATTTTTTCAATGAGTTTGCTGTGTGCAAACTACAGTTATATTGCAAAGTGCAGTCAAAGTACAGCCATTTTGAAAAGTTTCTTATGCTGTGTACATTTAATTGCACAGTGCTGCCATTTCAAAGTGTTTCGTACACTGTACAGAGTTATTTTGCAAAGTACAGTCATTTTGAAGAGTTTCTATGCTGTGTACATAGGATCATAGGAGCTTACTAGGCTATTGGCCCTGAGGCCTGTATAGGCTTAGCCAAGAGTTTAGCCCATGTTTAGAAAAAATCAGCACCCGATGCCCATCCTGTCCAGCAGGGACATGGGTGGAATCCCCAGGGGTATATTTTCTTTTTCCCATTCAGTTATCCAGGTTTCACTTAAAAAGGGGTAAAGAGATACTTTGCTTGATGTGGAGAGGGAGTCTATTCCATAGATGGGGGAGTCTCTGGGACACAAATCTCTCCCACCAACAAGGCTTGTTGATGCCACAGATCAGGTTAAGGCCACGTGTACAGGTTACTCAAGTGGAACTTGACTTGCGGATATGCAGCAGCCCCATCAAGGTGGGGTCCGTGATCTCCTTGTATGCCAGATAGAGGTCACCTCTGAGGAGCCTGTATGAAACTGAGTAGAGGGATAGGGCTTTTAGCCTATCTGTGTATGGTAGATGTTTGAAGTCCTGGATTCTCCTAGTGAGGAACCTCTGTGGTCTCTCCAGCTGCTGCATGTGCTTTGTGAGGTACATGCCGAAAGGGGCACTGTACTCAATAATGGGCTTATAAGGAAAGAATACAGGGATGTTATGACATCCTTGTCTGTGGATGAGATACCCTTACTTATTAGGTGGGCCATGTAGAAGGCTTTCCATACAACGGAAGCAACATGCTGGTCAAAAGTCAGGTTACTATCAACCTGGGTGCCCAGATCCATAACGCTTGATCGCATGCTTAAGAGGTTATTAATGAGATAATTTGTGGGGACGTCACTCTCCCCAAAGGGAATGATGATGTATTTTTTAGTATTCAGCTTGAGGCCATGTTTCTGGCACCAGTCATCTGTCTGAGTGAGACCCTCTTGGAGGATGTCCACATCACTAGGAGAATTGATGACAGCACCCAGCTTGCAGTCATCTGCAAACTTGGTCAGCCATAGCCCACTGTTTTTGGCCTGCACCTCAGAAAAGTATATCCCAAATAACAGAGGCCCCAAGACTGAACCCTGGGGTACACAGCTTGTTATGGGTCTACTGCTTGAGGTCGTTTCCCCTATTTTGACTATGTGGGTTCTATTAGTGTGCCAGTTTGCTACCCATCTGGTAACCTATGGATTAATGCCTAGTTAAGAGAGTTTATCTATTATGCCCGAGTGGGGAATAGTGTCAAAGGCTTTGGCCAGGTCAAGGTAAGCAGTGTGCACTATCTTCTCCTTGTCCATGGCTTTGGAGACTGTTTCAAAGAAGTCAACCAAATTTAGCAGACATGACCTCCCTTTGATGAAGCCAAACTGTGTGGGATCAAGTGTTTGGAGGTTGCCTATTTGCAAAGTGTATTCATCTCAAAGTATTTCTTGTTCTGAGCTTTTTCTGCTGTGTATATTTTATTCACAAAGTACAGTCATTTCAATGTGTTTCTTACACTGATGGAGTGGTTTCATAAATTACAGTGGTTTCAAAGTTTTATTGTGCTACAGAGATATATTTGGCAAAGTGCAGTTATTTCAGAGAGTCTGTTGTGCTATTGTGCATAATTACAAGTTCTGGCATAAAGGTTTGGCATATTTATGTGTGTATATTCATACATAATTTCAAACACCTTCATTACTGTGTGTTGATATGGCAGAGGCATTTTGCAGACCAAGTCCACTTGTGTTTGATCATAATACAGCAGAGAATTGGACAGTATTTGAGCAGGAATCTGATATTTTCAAACATCTTTTTCTGACAAAGATGCATGTACAAGGGAATTCATTTTGCTTAACCTAGCTGGGTCAGAAGCCATTGAAAGAGAGCATTCATTTGTGTATGCACCAGAAGTATACTGTATGCAGGAGAGGGGGAAAACATCATATTGTTGTACTGACTGAATCAAGGGAGGACCTGAGTGCTTAAAATGTAAATTTATAGAAATGTGCAAACCCCAGACAAATATTACATTAGAGAGGCACTTATTTTATACAAGAGACCAAAGGCCAGGTGACACCTTTGCAGCTTATATCTCTGACTTGAGAAATAAGGCTAAAATGTGCAGATTTGGTGATTTAAAAGATGAGTTAATAAAGGACAGGTTTGTGTGGTGTTAATAATGCTGCAGTGAGAAAGATTTTGCTTTGTGACAGTGATTTAATGTTAAGCAAAGCCACAGAGATTTGTCAAGTCCATGAGCTCACAGAAAGGCACACAAGTATGCTTGCAAGTGATAAGAGCATAGTTTCAACAGCTTCTAGAGCAAACGTAGACAGCAAGAAGCACATGGCAAGCAGAAACAGGCCTAAGCACATGGCAGCTGCAACCCCTGCAGGTCTTCCTGGGAAACCTCATAACTTTTTAGCAAGTTCCAAGACCAGCTCAGTAAAATGGGCATGCTCAGTGTAGTATAAGGGTGAGTCAGCAAAACCCAAGTCAAGTCTTATTGTTAACTCCCGTAATTGTGGAGCCAACCATGAGTCTAAAAGAGAGAAGTGCTTAGCATTTGGTCAACAATACCACAAGTATAAAAAAATGGAATCATTTTCAAAAGTTTTGTAAATCAAGTAAGCCTTATTCAGTTATTAAGAAAGGCCACTCAAAAAAGCAAGTTGATCATGTAGAAAACTGCAACCCTACTTTCTATGTAGATGGTATATCAGTGGTCGGCGAAAAGGTTAATGCAGTAGATTTGTTGGCAAGTATTTTGTACTGTCCTGATTAATGGTAAACCCATGGAAAAAACCAAAACCACAACAGCAGGCTCAGCAACCAAGAAGTTGACCTGACTAATGAGCAATCTAGTAATTGCTGTCTAGATATGACTATGGATCATTTTGATATACGTAATATTATTATGAGAAATTGGAAAATTGTTGAAGGGAATGCCGAGTTTTTTAAAGTGGTTGGTGATAGGCCTGGATTTGTTTACAGGAACCATTTTAATATTAAAACTATGTTGCAAAATAATAATACTAAAGTTTTGAATTTGAAAAGTATTTCTAATAAAACTAGGGGAATGTACCAACGTGGGCATTGTTCGATTTGCAGGTATATTTTGGAAGGGCCTTTTTAAATCTAAGTCATTTGGATGCTACCATACCTATTACAGGAGTTTACGATTGTAACACCTAAGGGATAGTTTATATCAGTGTTTGTTCTGAATGTGATTGTTTTTATATAGGTATGACTGTGAGAAGTTTAGACAAACATGTGAGAGAACATCTGTATGCTGTAAAGAATCATGACAGTAACAATGCCATTTTTAGACACAAGTTAAAATGTGATTTAAAAAAAATTAGGTTTGCTATACTTGAACAGTTTCCCAAAGATTTGAGAATGGCAGACTACAGAAATCAGGTCAAACAAAGAGAGACCATGTGGCAGATGAGAATGGAAGCAGACATTTACCCAGGTCTAAATGATTATATTAATATTAAATGTTTTCTTAAGGACAGGAGGTGTAAAATTCAAAAATTATGTTTTTTCACTATGTACATATTTTTACATAAATTTTTATAGACTGTTTATTTAAATTTTGTTTTGTTATGTATTGTGTTCTTTAATTCAACAGTAGGGTGTTACTTATTGGTAATTGATGTTTATTAGCTGTTAAATGATGTATTTAAATTGTTCTGATTTTTAGACTGTTTTTCTGATGATGTCAGTAGTTGACAAAAGCGATTAAACATTTTTTATGCTAAGCCAAGTTTTTGCCTTTCTTATCCATTTTACTTCTTGGTTGCTAAGCCTTCTTTGGTGGTTTTAGTTTTTTTGAGTGATTTGGTTTCCACCTATTCATATATTGGGGCATTTTTTGTTCTGTAAACCCATGGAGCTCAAAGTAGACACTGGTAAAAAGTGTAATGTAATGTCAGCAGAAACATTTGCTAAAGTGAGATCTGGTGAGCAACTTAATTTGGCCAATTCTGCAAAGCTTGTTGCTTATGGAGGTGAAGAGATTCAAACTGAAGGCTCAGTACTGCTTTCATGCTATTTGGCTGGGAACAGTTACAGCCTGCAATTTTGTGCAGTCATTATTAGGTCTTAGAGACAGTTTAAGAATTAAACTGCTTTCTTTTACCAAATAAGTACATCATGTAGTACATGTCCCAATTCCAGCTTTGGTGATGCTATTTTTTCAGAGTATGCTGATGTTTTCAACAACAAGCTAGGTAAACCTCCACTTGTGTACTCCATGAAAGTAGACCCGGAGATCAGTCCAGTGGTCAGACCAGCAAGGAGAGTTCCAATAGCTACGCAAGACAAAGTCAAGGTCCAGTTAGGCAAAATGGTGCAGCAAGGTGGGATTTGTCCAGTTACAGAACCAACTGAGTGAAATCAAAACATGCATTGACCCAAGACTTGAACAAGGCATTAAAGAGACCTCATCATCCTATCCGTACAGTCGAGAGGATTGCCACCCTAATGCCAAATGCCACTGTTTTTTCTATCTTAGATGCAGAGAGTTCATTTTGGCAAGTAATGCTTGATTGCAAATCTTCACTACTGACTACATTCACTACCCCATTTGGTAAATACAGATTCCTCAGATGCCTTTTTGAATAAATTTTGCCAGTGAAGTTTTTCAGCATGCAATGGAGCAAATTTTTTTCAGGCTATCCATGTGCAATAATAGTAGATGATTTACTAGTTGGAGGCAATGGTGAAGCAGAGCATGACAGAAACCTCAGGAAAGGTCTGGACAGAGCATGTGAAGTAAACTTAAAGGTCAGTCCTCTGATGTGTAAATTCAGACTACCAGAAGTTACTTATGTAGGTCATTTATTTACCAGTACAGGCTTATGACCAGACCCTTCCAAACAAGCAGCCATTTTTGAGATGCCAGCTCCAGACAATGTCCAAGCCTTACAGCATTTTCTTGGTATGTTTAACTATTTGGGCAAATTTATCCCTGACTTTAGTGAGTTATCAGCACCTTTAAGAGGGCTGACACACAAAAATGTTACATGGTCATGGTTAGAACACCAGAGAGCATTTGATAATGTCAAACACAAATTGCCAATCCTCCTACATTAAGGTGGTACGATGTCCACAAACCAGTAGTTCTTTCCTGTGATGCTTCAAAGTTCAGTCTTGGTTCAGTTATTCTTCAAGAGGGAAGACCTGTTGGCTATGAATGTAAACTCTTACCCACACTGAGATGGAACTTTTGGCAATTGTGTACGCATGTTCAAAGTTCCATGATTATATTTGTCTGAGCTGTCCAAATTGAAACTGATTATCAACCTCTATTCACTATTTTAAAGCCTATGCATTCAGCAATATCAAGACTACAAAGAATGATGATCAGATTGATTAGAAAAGTATAATTTCAAAATGGTCTATACAAAAGGTAAACATCTTTATCTAGCTGATACCTTATCCAGATCGCCCACAAATACCACAGAACAATTTGATGCAGAGAATTTTGACTTTGACATCATGGAAGTGTGTAATTTTTTTACCATGAGACTTGAAGAGCTGAGAGATCATACAAAGACTGATCCAATTTTGCAAAAGCTCAACCACTTCATCAATGTAGGATGGCCATCAAAGCAATCCTGTGTACCACCAGAAGTGCAACCTTATTTTCCATACAGAGATGAGATGGTAATGGAAGATGGTATCATTTTCAAAGGTCCCAAAGTTATTGCTCCTACTTTCTTACAACATGAATACATTTAGATTTTGCATTGTGGCCACCCAGGTTCTGACTCTACCAAAAGAAGGGTGAGAGGATTAGTATTTTAGCCTTCTCTGTTGAAATACATTGATAAACTGCTTTCTTCTTGTTCAATATGTAATAGTACTAAACTGCATTTGTAAAAAGAGCCACTTCAGCTAAGCCAAATTCCTGAACTACCTTGGTCAACAGTAGCCACTGATATATTTGAGTGGAACAATCAGCATTACTTAGTGTTGGTAGACTCTTATTTGAACTGGTTTGAGATCGATTTGCTACCTAACCTAACATCCAGTGCTGTTATTACTAAGATGAAACATCATTTCTCAGTCCATGGTAGTCCACACAAAGTTATTTCTGACAACGGTACCAAGTTTACCAGTCAATTGTTTCAGAGATTTGCTAAAGAGTGGGACTTTATCCATGTTACTAGTAGTCCTGAATACCCACAGTCAAAAGGCCTTGTTGAATGTGCAGTACAGAGTGCAAAGCAATTACCCCGTGACAACCTATTTGGCTTGCCTACTCAGAGACTTGTATCTAGGCAGATCAAAACAACCTTACCCTATCAGTTCTAGTTTGTTGGTGCCTAATGCTAAAAACAACTGTTTTTCTCAGAAGTCCAGCTATGATAAAATGAGCAGATTTCTTCGTCCATTAAAAGAAGGAGAGACAATGAGGATACAAACGGTGAAAGGCTTTGATTGAATTGGTCAAGTGGGAAGTATATGTGCCGAGCCGAGATCCTACTTAGTGGAATCTGAGGGTACAGAATACAGGAGCAACTGCAGGCATCTTCTTCCTGTGTCAGAAATGATATTGCAGCATCGCACCTGTGATACAGACTCTAGATCTCAAAGCATCCCTGACAATACATACCAAAGAACATGTCTCAATATCCATTTCCGTTCCTGATGATGTCCCAGTTGTTCCCAAAGTTGAGCATTCCTTGAAGACAGTCCCCGTTGCTAGATCTAATTCTGACTTTTATGTTACACGATCAGGTCATTTTCTAGACCTAGTGTAATATACACAGCAACCTAGACATGATTGTTTTATATGTGTCTGATTTTGTATAATTGCACGTCAAAGCATTAGTTTTGTATAATTGCATGTCAATGAATACTGTCTTTTCATGTACTAGCCATTTCTCAAAGAGGGAGGATGTAGAACAGAGTGTGTGTATGTACCTTTAAAAAGCATTTCCAGATGTAGGCACATGCATATAAATATTGAGCAAGTGCAGGCAGCAGTACCATTTTGAGAGGAACAGCCAGAATGTTAACATGTAGGAGTGTGATAGTCAGACTGTTTATAAGTTTATTTAAGTGCAAGTTACAAAGCCTCATTCCTGATGTGTTTGTGTGTAATAAAGCTGCTTGAACTGAACCCACAACCGCTTGTCTGTTTTATCCTGACCGAATGAGAGACAGCTTCCATCACTAACAAATTCCCTGCATCACCCTCAACTTTCTCACAGCCTCATATTACCTGTCACTCCACATTTTCCCTTCAACCAGTTCCCTCTTCCTTCATCAAATCCCCCTTGTGCAAGCTCAAGCCATGTTCCCCCTCTGCAGACAATCTTACTAATGAATTCCTAAAAATGGATGCTAACTCGATTGCCTAGTCAATCTCCATAATCATTTATAGATCTATCAGGGAAGCTTATAACCCCTTCCTGTGAAAAAAAATCCTTCCTCCTTCCCCTCCACAAAGGTGGCACCTCCACAGAAATTTCTAACTTTAGGTCAATTGCTATTCTTTCACCACTATCAAAAATCCTAGAAAAATGTAGCCATAAAAACTTCAATACCTACTTGACAATAATCTCTCTCCCACCCAACATGGATTCAGACCAGCACACAGAACTATCACTGCTCTACTATTCTTTACTGGTGTTTTTTTTCCTCAACAGGGCTAGGCCCGTTTAAGTTAGAGGACCAAGTCCTCTGTTTTTTGCTCATCTGTGTGTGAGTTTATCTTATAGGCCTGTTTAAGTTAGAGGACCTAGTCTTCGGTTGTGTTTTTTTGTGTATAGTCTTCTTAAAGGGTGTGGCCCGTTTAAGTTAGAGAAGCTTGTTCTCTCATCTGTCTTTATAGAGTTCTGCTTGTACTAAGCATGTCTAAGGAATCCAAAGATCATAAATCTTCGGGTTTTAAAAACTGCCTTAAGTGCTCCCAAAAAATGTCAATCACTGACAGGCACAGTAATTGCGTTTACTGCCTCGGAGCCATTCATCTACAGGAAACTTGTTCTTTCTGTCACTCCTTCAGCTCTAGAGTTCTCCAAGAAAGGAAGAACAAATGAATACTGAAAGGTCTCCTTAAGCCTTCCTTTGAGGAGGATTTAGCCAGCTCTTCATCATCCTCCAAGTCTCCCTCTTCAAAGAAAGAGAAGGTCAAGTTGGCAAAGAGACATTCTCCTGCACCGACTATTTTGTCTGGACCTCCTCAGAAAGCATTAAAATTGGATAAGCCTTCTACCTCTTTGGCTCCACTGTCCTTGGAGCCAGTCGAGGTTATCGATGTTAACATTGCAGTGTCGGCCCCAAGTCTTTCAGAGCCAACTACTGAAAAATTGCATTGGAGCCGGTCTAGAGAGCTATTGTCAGTCTCCCCAACTTTACGATCTCCCATATTACAGAGATCTAGGTTGCCTACCCTGTCATCCAGATCCACCAAGAGCTTTTCGGAAGAGGATGTAGAGAGAGTAGTGCTTTGACTTTTGAAGTCGTCTGCTTTACCAAAATTGTTGCTGGCTCTGACCCAGTTGGTTCCGGAGCCATCTAAGACCATTCTCCCTGTTGCTGTTCCTCCTCCGAGCCTTGTTGGTCTGCCAGAGATTTTGGTGCGACTTGTTGTGGAACCCACGGTTCCAGCACCTCTTGTGTCTGTCTCGGAGCAGAGTTCCACTCCGACACCTTCAGCACTATCCTTGGTGTCTAGGAGATGAAGCTCACCAGTCGACCCCGACAGAGACGCTTGGACCCAAACTTCCTTGGTGCCAATCCTACCTCTCAGTGCATCGGCTAGGTTGAGCTCGGACCCTACATCCATCTTGGAGCTGATCTCTTTGGAGCTGAGGGCTACCTCCATTTTCTCAGAACTGGGGCTGTCCTTATATCCAGACAGATCTATATTCAGGATGATGAGGAGCGTGCTGTCTTGGTCATCTGCCCTGCAAAAGGGTATTGATACAATTCCCCCTCAAGTATCGACCTCTGTCTCAGCACCATCTATCTCTCTCAGCAGCAGAAACCTGCAGCCTCAGGATCACCTGTTGGGTGGCCCCCAGTCTTCCGAGGCCTCCCCAGAATACCCTTCTGAGGAGCCCTCTTGGAAGAGGACATGCAAGAGGAAGCATGTAGACTCCCTGGATGAGCTCATCACCTCAGACATTGACCTTGAGGAGTCAGAAGGGTCCCCTAGGTCATCCTCTGATGATATCTCCTTTGTAGATATCTTAGAGATCCTGAAGCAGAGAGGCAGCTGGCCCACTGTCACCCCTTTTGATGAGGAGTCAGTGTACCTGAAGGCTTTTGGGTCTCAACCTTCAGCCTCTTGGGTGTCTCCACCTTTTGATGAGCTCCTGGACCTAGTTAGTCGAAAGGTGTGGGAAACTCCTGATGCCATGGAACCAGTCCCCAGAACACCCAACAAATTTTTCTCAGCCCCCCAATGAGAAAGAGTTCTTTACCAAAGGTGTGCCTGTAGATGCCATGGTGGTGGCGGCAGACACAAAGAAGGAAATAGCGGAAACTTCTATGTCTATCCATCCACCAAACAAGGAGTCTTGAACGATCATAGATATGGGAAGTGTATCTTCTCTTCAGTGGCTTTTACTCTCAGATCGCTGAATTACCTCACACATTTTACTAGACTTCAAAGAGATCACCTAAAGGAGCTAGGAGATACTCTCCAAGGTACATCAACTGAAGGAGTCCCTGAGAAAGTTACTGCTCAGTTGTCCACCTTAAACTCCATTGTTAACTCCTCCATGAGGCTGATTTCCTATGCAGCAGCTGGAGGGATTAGGGCAGCGGGTTCAGGAGTTTCCCTTACGAGACACTACTGGATGAGCTTATGTAATTTTGCGGAGCCCTTCAAATCTGCTTTTACCAACGCCCCTTTTGACGGTTCCTCTTTGTTTGGACCAAAGGTAAAAGATACACTCACCAGGTGCAAACAGGAAGGGAAAACTCTCTCTGCTGTGGGAGTATGTTTTTACCGTCCCTTCTAGCTCATACCCCAAGGGTCAGAGAGGTGGGAAAATGTGGTTCAAGAAATCCCAGAGATTTTTCCTGGATGCACAGGGTGATTCCTCCTTCAGCAGCAGGGGAGGAGGAGCTAATGGTAGACATCACCCTAGAGGCAGGGGGGTCCGCAAAACCAGGGTGGCCACAATTCCTTTTTTGGCCTTCCCTATCAGCGCTCCTGATGTGGGGCCCGGCTGCACTTCTCTGGAGCCAGTCGGGGGTTGCTTGTCTTTGTATCCAGAAGCCTGGCTCAACATCACCCAAGACAAGTGGGTACAAAGAATAATCACCAGAGGATACTCCATACCCTTCTTTCTTCCACCCCACACCCCCAAGAAGATCCCAGATGTTCCACCCAATCACAGGGATCAAGCAACCATAGAAGTCCAAAAGTTGCTTTCACAGAGAGTCATCCAAACTGTCCCCGCAGACCAGATAGGATTTGGAACTTACTCCAGATTCTTTTTAGTGCCAAAACAAACAGGGGACTGGAGGCCCATTTTGGAACTCAGCAAATTAAACGAATCAGTAAAGAAGTCCAAGTTCCAAATGGTAACCCTGCAGTCTATTCTCCCTCTATTAGGGAAAGACAATTGGATGTGCTCCATAGACCTCCAAGATGCGTACTACCATATCAAAATGGACAGAGCATCGAGAAGTCATCTATGCTTCCAGCTGGGAGCCAGTCATTACCAATTTCTTACCACAGCCCCCAGCGTGTTCACCAAATGCATGTTGGTAGTGACAGCTCACTTGAAACGTTGTGGATTCCAAGTGTTTCCATACCTGGACGACTGGCTCCTGACCACCACCACCAGGCACCTACTCCTACAAGCCAGGGATTCAACCATCCAGCTCTGCACCCAGCTAGGAATTATGATAAATTGGGAAAAGTCTGCCTTGTCGCCCTCTCAATTTGTGATTTTTATAGGTGCAGAAATAGACACAGTCGCCATGATGACTTGTCTTCCTGCAGACAGAATTAAAAATCTCAGACAACAGATATATAGCTTACTTCCTCAACAAAAAGTCAAGGCCAAGAATGTGCTGAAACTTTTAGGGACCATAGCTTCTCACATAACTCTAGTTCTACTAGCCAGATTGCATATGCGAATCCTTTAATGGCTACTTTTTTCCCAGTGGTCTCTTCAACAACTACCTCTGTCTCATCATATTCTCATAACGGAATCTTGCAAAAAGGACCTTCATTGGTGGATTCAGCCTGATCAACTGATGACAGGAACACCCTTCCTTCCTCACCAACATACTATGACCACGGATGCCTCCCAGATAGGGTGGGGGGGGGCATTACCTAGGCAGGACTATCCAAGCCACATGGCAAGATCACGAGGCTCACTTGCATATTAATGTCCTAGAGATGAGAGTAGTGCTACTAGCATTGCAAGCACTTCACGACTTTCTTCCTCTAGGGACGATAGCAATCCAGTCGGACAATATGTCAGTGGTATGGTATCTAAACAAAGAAGGAGGAACCAGATCTTACCCCCTATGCCGAGAGGCTCTTTGTGCTTGGCAGTGGGTGATCTTCCAAGCACTTTCTAGTAGCAACGCATATCCTGGGGACAACCAGTGTGATAGCCGACAAGCTCAGCAGGGCAATCTTGACGCCACACGAGTGGTCTCTGAATCAGAAAGTAGTGGAACAGATTTTCCGCAAATGGGGACAGCCTTGCTGCAATCTGTTTGCCAGTCCAATCAACGCCAAATGCAGCAGCTACTTCTCCCTTATCCCCCACTCCGGGGGAGTCACCGAGAGATGCACTTGATTACAACTGGCCTCCGGGACTTCTTTATGCATTTCTCCCCTTTCCGCTCATATCGAAAGTGATCCAGAAAACAAAGTCCTTGGGAAGCAAAATGATTCTGATCACTCCTTTCTGACCTCGTCAGATTTGGTTCTCTTTCTCGGGCCTCATCTCCTAGCCAATTCATGGACTCTGAACCCAGCTCCAGACCTCTTGACACACATATCAGGTTCCCTTCACCCCTGCCACCACACCCTCAACTTGACAGCATGGCTGCTCCACTTCCATCCCTAGTCAGGCTTCATGATTTTTCACCTGCAGTGACCCATATCCTCACGTCTTCCCACAAACCTTCCACAAGGAAATTATACGCTAGCAAATGGAGAAGATTTTCTATCTGGGCAAAAGAGAAAAATATAGATCCTTACATAGCATCCATCCCCTTGGTATTAGAATTCCTAACCAAACGTTTCCATCAGGGGCCAGCTGCTGTTACAATTAAAGTTCAACTGGCAGCGATATCCAATTTTCATTTGAGACATGATGAGCCTAATCTGATGGCTCACAGATTGTGTAAAACTTTCCTTAAAGGCACTACCTTGCTAAGACCTCCCTTTCAGGAACCCATATCTCCTTGGGATCTACATTTCATTCTGTCCAAACTTACTTCCCCACCTTTTGAACCCGCGCATTCTTGTGAACTGAAGTTTCTGTCTTGGAAGACCATTTTTCTAGTAGCTATTACATCCACTAGAAGGGTGTCAGAGTTGCAACCACTGTCAGTCAAACCTCCTTACTTGAGTTTTCATAGAGACAGAGTTTCCCTTCATACAAGCCCTTCCTTCATCCCCAAAGTTTGCTCTCAGTCTAATTTGAACCAAACTATTGAACTGCCTGTATTTTTTCCTAATCATTCAAACAGTGCAGAATATAAATTTCATCAACTTGATGTTCACAGACAGTTATGGTTCTATCTACACAGAACCAAAGAACTTAGAAAATCAGACCAATTGTTCATATCCATTTCTGAAACTAGGATAGGTCTGCCAGTCTCTAAAGTAACTCTATCTAATTGGATTTCCAACTGTATCTCTTTTATCTACTCTTCCAATGGAAAGAACCTTCCGTTTAAAATTAAGGCTCATTCTACCAGATCCCTATCCACATCTGCTGCCTTTCAAGCCAGAGTCCCAGTTGATAGTATTTGTGCAGCAGCAACTTGGGCTACCCTTCATACCTTTATTACTCATTACAAATTGGATTTGACCTCAAGGGGTAAAGCCTCCTTTGGTTCCACGGTTCTTAGGAGTATATTCCCGTGAGCCACCCAAGAAAATGGTGCTAGGGATGCTGTCCCATATGTAAGAATGAAGATGAGATAGGACTACAGAACATTAAGAAGTTATGTACTCACCATAATGTTCCATGTTTGTAGTCCATCTTACCCTTCATTCTTAGGAACCCACTCACCTACCCCCGTCCATGTATCCTTGGGGGATCTGGAGACAGGATAGTATTGCCTTTAGCAGGGTGGAGACCTTTTATCTTTGTTGTTCCTTGTGGATAACCTTTCTATCATTTTTATAGTCAGCAGCAAACAAGATCTGGGGATTCTTACTAGTGCACTATGGGATACCTACCTTGCCACGAGCCAACTAAGAGACTGAGCTTTGTAATCAGCCGAGTTGGAACCGAGGATCGGCTCCGAACTCATATGTAAGAATGAAGGGTGAGATGGACTACAAACATGGAACGTTATGGTGAATACATAACTTCTTTTTCTCTCCTCCATATTAATTAAAGTTGATTTCCACCTTGTTTCATAGTTTTAGACACAAGCTGCTATGAACATTTTATTCTTCCTGCCATAGTATGCAGCTGAAAATCTGGGATTACTAGTCCTCTCGCCTAATGGAAGAGCAATTATATTCCAAGCCACCCTCAGTTTTTGTCCTCTCCAAATAAATACACATATAGTCTATTAATTACCAAAAATTGCTCTTGTAGAGGAAATGGAAGACTTTGTGAGTCATATATTTTCAAAATGAGCAAGAACCACTGTACTGTCTGTATCTTTTGTCCAACATTCATGCAAACTCCCTTTTACGTTTGATAAAAATCCTTAAAATTCCCTAAAATACTCTCCCAAATTTCATCTCACAGAGCCAGCCAGAATATTAGCTAACTTTAAACCCAAGTAAATTAGGTGATTAGGTTGCATCTTAAGGGGATATTCTGCAAATATTGTCCTTGATTAAAACTCCATGAAAGTTTATTCCCTTACTCTTTCTGGTTATAACGCTTAATATACTAGCTGAACTAATTTAACAAACACCTCAGAAATTTTCAGACACAATAATGGTTGAAAAAGATACTGTCAGTTCTCCCTGTCGAATGCATTTTCAGTATTGCTAGTATTTAAGGGTGTTTTGCTAGGGTCTATATTATTTCCTCGAAAGACATCTCCATCAAATCCCTCTTCATCGACATGACTACCTCGAACACTGCATTAATGCAAATGATCACTATATTGAAGTTTTTCCCAGGGAAAGTAACTGGGTGGCCAGCATCGTGAATTAGCCCTTTTTCCCACTGTAGTGCGATCTTGGAGTTGGTATACATAAGTCTGTGTGGCAAGTGAGTGTAAAATTATGCAGTTTGAATTATGGTTGCTCTGGTGGCCAAGTAGTTTATTTCCCTAGGAAAGAAGTTTGATGATTGTAACATTCGCTGAACAGTTGTTTGATTGATAGTGATCAATAAACAGCCATTCGACTGAGACGTCTTTCAAGGAAACAATATAGACCCGTTTTGCTATAGTGGTGTCTTCCATTAATGAGCAAACTTTTACCAGATTGTAATGAGTAGTTCTGGCAGGTAGGGATACCATTAGATCTAAGACAGTCAATATTTATTATTAATATTTCTCGTTTGTTCATTCATCTTTCACATGCATGCTCCCAGGCCTATCCTAGACATAGTCCATGAGATCAGGGCCCTATCCTGATAAACTAAATTAAACTAAACTAATCTAATCTAATCAAGGGAAGTATTCTGGCCTATCTTTTAGCAAAGACAGCAGTGAAAAGTTTATAATCATGGTTGAAAACAGACATTGGACAGTATGAGCCTCCTTAAAGACAGTCTTTACCAGGTTTCAAAGTGACAGAGTCAGAGTGTCATCTGAATTAAAAGCAATTTTTTTAAAAAAATTACTCAAAAACATTTCTTTAATGCCTAAACATATTTCTACAGGCAAGTCAGCAGAGCCAGGTTGTTTACCTTTACCCAGTTCAGCCAGCAAATGTTGCACTTCCTGGAATGTAAATTTCTTCATTAAGGAGTCTGCCTGGGACTGATTAAATTTGTTCAGTGACAGAATTAAAAAAAGAAACAAACAAACAAACAAAAAAAAACCTAATTCTTTATCTCTAGAAGCTTGTGTGATATTGGCAGCACACAACCATTGATAAAATGTAGCAAAAAAGGTTAACATCTTTCCTGGAACAGCATCTCCATAACTGGACTTTTATTTTATTAACTGCCCTTATCTGCTGTCTGCTATCTCATCCTCTATGGCAGATATTTCTGATTACTAGTTGCAACCACAAAATCCCTTAGTTTAAGAGATCACTTATCATGTTCAATTTTATGTATCACAAACATATGATTATTATTGTTACATGTAATCTTAATTCTCTCTTCTGCATCAATAACTTTCCTTATAACAAACTTTGCAGTGGTCAGTTCAGCTTGATAGTGTCTAAGCTTACTACCTACAACTTTAACTTTTACATGCATTAGTACTTAAAAGCAAGAGGGAGAGGAGTAGATCGGCAATAACAAGTGAGTGGGCAAGAATACTCCAGACATGGTTGCACATGCTCCCCAGAGGTTTTAGAAGCAATGTGAGAGACTTGGCATCCATTTTAGCAGATTCTTTACATAAAATTGAGTTTTGCCTGAGGTACGTTAAAATATATTTAAGAACTTAATCTGCTGCCCACAGGTTAGTCATCCATAGGAAGAGGCATCTGTGGACTGAGAGTCTTTGCTATTGAGTTCAGGGACCTTTGGATTTGAATTCTATGAATAACAGGCTTATCCATCCTGTATCTGAGCCATATGACTTTCCAGTTCTGCAATTTGTTCTTGGAAGACACTTTTTTTTCCTGTCTCCTTGGCATGACTCCCCACTGAACATCAGCTGCTTAGACTGCTTCCATAGCTCATCTCTAGAGCTATTGACAAAGGCAGGGGAATCCCCCTCACACTTTGAAAGTAGAAAAGGGGAATTGCAATAAGCAATTTAAGTACTCCAGTAATCCCCGCCAGATTGGGACTGCTTGGCAATTGGAGAGTTAGGAACAGAAGTAAAATATAGAGTCTTGTAACTAGCAATGTCATACATGGGGTCCTATGTGCTTGAGATATTTTTATAACCCTAAATCCCTTCCCTGTCTACTTCCATATCATCATACAGGACAGGCAATGAGTAGTAGGCTTGAGTGTATATTCCCAAGCCTTATAGAGTGGGCATACCTGTTCTATCCTCCCACCCCTGTCATAATGTATGTGAGTCTTGCTAGAAATATACTCAGCACTGTACCTACTCCTAGGATAGGCATGCCTATCCTCTTTTCCAGTTCCATCAGATGCACGACATGCTAATCAAATGCAGGTTGTTTCTGCTGTAGTCAAGGCTTCTTCCCTCAATACCACTGAACTGGTGGAAAATGATTTTGTTAGTAGCCATAACCTTTGTTCATTTGATCTTTGAATGTTATGCCCTTGCCCAAAGTATTCCCCTGCCTTTGTCTAACCTAATATGCGGCTTCTCAGCGCTACTGTGGATCACTAGTGATATCTGCATTGCTTACTGTACTTATTTCCTTGTTTCACTTGAAAGAAAGTTACTGTTTGTCGTTTTTGCATTTAAGTTACCTGTAACACATTGCACTTAAGTTACCTGGCACTTGCTCACTAAAGCAATTATATAAGTCAGCACTAAAAATTAAAAGCACTACACCCTCACTCCCCACTGGCCCTTGTTTTCAATTATTAAGGAATTCCCAATATTATTCTAGCATGTCCAAAGGTCAGTTGTCAATCTCCTCTCCGGTCCAGCTGGTGAATCTGGGAATCTTGAGGCAATGTTACAACTGCCTCATGTACACAGACAACCCTCTCCTCCTCCCAACAAATTCCAACACATGTGAGAGATGCAACCATATAGCCAAACTGGAGGCTAAGCTCTCTCAACTCAGTACTGGCATAACCAGTCAGGAGGAGAAGGAAACCACACTCACTACAATTCCAGTCTCACATAGACCTACCACGACAGCAAACCAAACACATAATCACACAAAAACATACTCGGAGGCTCTAAATAAAGATCTGCCTAAGCAGCAGAGACCTCCAAAGCAGACACCCAAGCAACTGCTACCCCAAAACAAAACACGTGCAACACATATCTCACAAAGCCAGTGTGCCGAACAGTCACAGCCCTTAAGACTAAACAACACACCTGATACACTTGTAATAGGTGACTCTATCATCAGGCACACTGACGTCCCGCTCACCAGGCTGAACAAGGAGAGGGTCACGGTGAGCAGCCTGTCAGGCGCTAGAATCCGCCACATAACACAAGCACTCAGGTCACTCCAAGGCAAGTACAAATATGACTCGGTCATTGTCCATGCTGGTGTGAATGACCTGAGATGTACCTCCCTGGACTACATGAAAAGAGACATAAAGGAGCTCTCTGAGCAAGTAGCCCAGGCCGGTATGACCCTGACCTTGAGTAGCATCTTACCCTCACCAAGAATGATGCCACAATAGGAAGACAAGATGATCAATTTCAACAATTGGCTTAAGTACTGGTGTCATTCAAAGGGGATCCAATGCCTGTCAGCTTGGGATGATATGCTCAACAAGCCACGATGCTTCGCTAGGGACGGCTTGCACCTGTCACCCCTGGGCTTTCGGATATTGGCAAAGGCTCTTGCTACCCCATAGTGCCTTTTTAGGCAAGGCTCAAAAGACAAACCCACCTCCATAGGTATCACAAGGGATAAGAAACTAAGAGTAATGCTACTCAACGCCAGAAGTCTAAACCTCAAGATGCATGCACTCGAAACTCTCCTTAGCATGGAGAACATCGATATCTGTGCAGTAACAGAAACCTGGTTCAGGGCTCCTGAGAGCACCCCAGCACTACCAGGTTATACCTCATACCATGCTTTTCGGCCCCAAAACTTGGACCGAACCACAAAAGGAGGGGAGTATCGATATTCATCAAAGATACCCACACCTCCAGGTTGGTGGCAAAGCATGAAGCATCAGAGACTATCCATGTGCAACTAACAGTGGGTAAAACTGCCTTCCAGTTTATAGCCTGCTACAGACCACCCTCCCAAACCCAGGAACCCCACTCGGCCTTCCTGAGAACACTGGAAAATATGAAGGTCTCTCCAAACACCATTATATTGGGCGACTTCAACTACCCAAACATAGACTGGGAGCATTACTCTAGCTCCAACACCCTAGCCCAAAGGTTCCTAGAATTTATAAACTCAAATGCTATGGAACAACTTGTTACCGCTCTCACAAGAGGAGAAAACATACTGGACCTGATCATCACCAACATGGGGACTCTATGCTCCAGACCAGAAGTGTATCCCTCACTGGTAAGATCAGACCATAAACTAATCTCACTGGATATTCACATCCCGACCCCACCCCCTGCCCAGAAAACCACAGTGAAAAACTTCTCTAAAGCAAATTTCACACTCCTCAAAACCGAGGTGGAATCCTTCAAAGTCCCCGGGCCTGTGGAAAATACAGCCCAGACCGCAGAATCCTTTATAAACGCATTCTATGAACACCTTCAGGAATGCATGGATCATGCGATCCCAAATAAAACCAAGACCCAATCCTCCAAAAGCAGACGTCCTGTCTGGTGGACCCCAGCCATAAACAAACTATACAATAGAAGGAGGAAGCTACTAAATGATAGAGCAAAATCCCAAAAATGGAAGGCATCACTGATCAGTATTAACAAAAAACTACGGGCACTCATAAAATTGTGTAAGACCAGCTTCGAGAGAAAAATTGCACAGGACACTAAGGATAATCATAAGGCTTTCTTTAGTTATGTTAGGAACCTGGGTGGTAATTCCCAGATATGCTCAGAATTAGTCCAAATTGACAAAAAATACACTGAACCCACAGACATTGCCAACATCCTAGCTGACAGGTTCAGCGCAAACTTCTCCCCCCCCCTCTCCCCACCAAAAGGGCAAATATCTATCCCAGCAGAGTGCTGCCCCCCTGACATCTCAGATGCTCAGGTAAGAGCCGCCCTCTCCAAAGCAAAAAACACAGCATCAATGGGACCAGACGGTGTCCCGGGCTGCGTCCTACATGAACTCCAAGAAGAGCTAAATCCAAGCATAAAACTACTGTTCAATCTCAGCCTTACTACAGGATATGTGCCCAAAGAGTGGCGTACAGCAACAGTGGTCCCTCTCCAGAAAGGTGGTGCCTCAATGGATCCTGGAAACTATCGCCACATAAGCCTGACTAGCTTGGTCTGCAAAGCTATGGAAAGGATCATCATGGGCCTCATAAATAAAGATATTGGGGACCTACAGACACTGGATCCTACCCAGTTCAGCTTTGTTAAGGGCAGATCCTGCCTCTTAAACCTGGTTGATTTCTTTGAAACAGTCACCAAGGCCACTGACGAGGGGAAGGTGGTCCACACAGCCTACCTGGACCTCGCAAAAGCCTTCGATACAATACCCCACTCAGGCATTATAGATAAGCTCACCAGCTTAAATATAAACCCCTATGTCACTAGATGGATTGCAAACTGGCTCAAGGACAGAACCCACATGGTTAGAATTGCTGGAGCCATGTCAGACTCCAAACCAGTTACAAGTGGTGTCCCACAAGGCTCAGTCCTGGGACCTCTCTTGTTCGGTATATATTTCTCGGAGGTACTGGCCAACACAGAAGGACTGTGGCTGACCAAGTTCGCAGATGACTGCAAACTGGGTGCCATAATTGACTCTCCAGCTGACACAAGCATCCTCCAAAAGGGCCTCATAGAAACTGACAACTGGTGCCAGAGCCATGGCCTCAAGCTAAATGCCAAAAAGTGTATAGTCATCCCCTTTGGCAAAAACAAAGTGCCGACAAATTACCACATAGGTGGTAATCCATTAAGTACAGAAGAAGTCATTAGGGACCTGGGGACCCAAGTTGATAGCAATCTCTCATTTGACAACCACGTAGCCAAAGTGGTTAGAAAAACATTTTATATAGCCCACCTAATCATGAAGGGATTCACATCTAGATCAGGGGAGGTTATCGTGCCTCTTTACTCATCCCTCATCAGGCCCATAATTGAGTACAATGCCCCTTTTGGGATGTACCTTACCAGACACCTGCAGTAACTGGAAAGACCCCAAAAGTACCTCACCAAGAGGATCAAAGGGCTCAAACAGATGCCATATGCTGCCCGGTTAAAGAAACTCCAGCTCTACTCAGTGGCATACCGCCTGTTCAGAGGCGATCTGTGCCTGACATATAAAGCCATGTCCAACCCGGAATTAATGGACATGCTGCACCTCAGAAAATCCAAATCCCATCGAGCTACGCGCTCAAGAGACTTGAACCTCAGCACTGAAATAAATAGGACATGCTGGAGGGACAGATTCATAACTCAGAGGCTCCCTTCACTCCAGAATAAAATCCCAGTCCAGGTTAGGCAGAGTCCCTCATTGACTCTCTTCAAGAGGAATCTTGATGAGTGGATGGGAGATCGTAGGTTTACCCCGGGTATCACTTCTGTGTCACTGTTAGACAGAGGCACAGTATACTAACCTCGAAAAAGGGCATAGCAAAATAAATTTAAAATGGGTGGCGAAAGCCAAACACATTCTGGCTAGGCTTATAAATGCCCTAGGGCAGATAGCCTAGTATGAACCTATGAACCTATGAACCCATGCCCTTATTTGTAGGAACCATATCTGATCTTTCACATAGATTGTTGCCTCTTGGGACAATACACATCTCTTTACAAAGGCAGTATCAGGAATGTCCATAAACAGTCCTTTCATCTATGTGTTTTCTTTCTGTGTGTATAATCCAAGTGAGAAATAGCCATTCACACACTGGTCATACATCATCAAACTCTAATTCAAATTGAAGAAGATGGAGTAGTTCCTGAAACTGGGATAGCTGTTCATTTCCTTTACTCCAGGAAAAGAATGTCTTGGAATGTGGCTAAGCTGATACTTCCAAATGGATTGGTAACTGTATTGGATTTTGCTGGTAACCAAATGCTGGGAAATACTGCAGATAAAGGCTTCTTCACTAAGGGTGTGTGGCTTTTTCTATTGCTTGCTTCAGAATTTGTTATTACTACATTTTGGCCTAAATGGCTATTTAAAAAGTAGATGCCATATGAATGGAGTAGACTACAGGTCCCATCCACATATCTAGTGATTTTTTTAACTGAGCTGTATTATTACTTTGTCTAGCTCCCAAAAGTATTTTTCCATAACTTGGTTAAATACTGCAAAATAAACCTGGTTCCAGCAGTGGTTCTACATTTGTACAGTTCATATGTGACCTTTCCACCCCTGTTAACACGAGCTGGAGTAATTTCATATTATAAGTTTTTCTTCATGGAGTGCATTAAAAGCTAAACACGATTTGCCCCTCACCCAATGGTAACTGACTGAATATAGCACAAGATACTCAAGTCTACCTGAAAAGGATGTTATTATGACATAATATAACCAGTGACCATTCTAGTAAATGTTATGTGAAAACACTCTAATGCTTAGAACTTCACATTTATTATATGCATAAAATATAGAATTATCTTCCAAAACAAGTTTAATTTAAGCTACAAATAATTTGACAAGGGTGTGAAGAGATCACATTAAGATTTTTAGGACATGGCCAACAATACAGTGCCTTATTTATGACAATATGAGTATTTACCTTAAACCAAAAAGTATGCATGATCTTAATTCTTAGGTCCTTGTATTCAATGATCTTCTTAACCTGATGTTACCCACTGAAATGATTACATTCAGGTTAATGCAGTTCAAAGAACACTGTACCGTTCTCATCATATCTAATATGTAATCCTCCATCACTAAACCAGTTAGACAGGCATTTATGAAAACAAATACAGTCATTTAGAATTAGGCAAAAATATCCAATCTTTTTTCCCCAAAGCACCTTTATTTTAAACATAACTTTTAATACAAACAATATACATTCAATCTGATTGCATGGTGCACTCTCCAGTATGCAGAGTATGGTATACATATTTCTTACTTCAGTATAACAGTACTTTTGTGTAGCTATCCTTTTATTTCCCACTGCTGACAATTTCTTATTCTTTCCTCATGTTTATACACTTTTGTTTAAATTATACTCTATAAAGTACAATAAAACTTCTATAATGTATTATCTTAGAAGAGCATGTTAGTAACAGTGTTCCCAAAACACACAGACAACTGTACTTCAAAAACTGATAATCATATACAATGAGAACCAGTCTCCCCAAATAAGACAATCTTTCTTATCAAACACTTGATTGTTTTTATTTTTTTTATAAATTAATGTACTGGATGTCTCCCTCTACCACATTTTCCCAAGTACTCTTCTCTTTAGCATCCTTCCTTTGTTCATTCTAAATTAACTCCCATTTATTCCATTCACTAACCAAATATCCCCCTTTACCCTTTTCTGTTTCTTTTTAATTCCAGTTGCTAGAGTTTATATCTTGGACTGTTAGTGTATTTTTACTCTTCCATTTTCCCACAATTATCTTTTTAGCTACTATTAGGACTAAAATTATCAATGTCAAGTCACATTTAGAGTGTACCACCCTAGTCCAACTTAATAATTTATTTGATTAGGAGTGCTTGTTCATCTGTCACCTTATTAATTGTCTGTATAGCTTGTTTTAAATTACTGAATTCAAAATACTCTCAAAAATATGCTCCCAACAGGACTTCTAAGATGGCTGCACATTGAGTAACAGCTTAACTCTAGCTCTCTCACTGTGAAAAAAGAAACTCAAAAGAGAAGGCCAATAGACTTTTGTGTTTATGGATACATTTCAGTAACTGGCTACTAAGTGTACTGCCAAGATGCCAGGCAAAAAGAAATACAGAGAACCTGGTAAAAATCAGCTACAAAAATGAGGAACAAACACTGACTGGGGAAAGTTCTGTAGCTGTTCAGCAAAAAGCAATGTAACCTCCAGACATGACTTCCAGTAACCTACAGGAAAATATAAAACAAGTGCACACAGACCTGGTTAAAATGAAACACTGATGGAGTATATTAACAAAAACAATAAAAGGCTGGAAAAAATGGAAGAAGCTTTAAACAGATATTCAGATGAGATGATAAAGCTGCAAAAATCAGAGACTGAAATGAAGAAAAAGCTGGCTGAATATGAGACTGCTCAGGAAGAGACGTTTAAAAAAATAATAGAATTAGAGGACAGAGCAATTAGGGAAAACCTGAGATTTTCAGCTATATCAAAGAAGCTAGAAGGAACAGACTGCATTAATTTTATGAAAGTGCAAATAAGCAAATGTAATAGTATTATATAGCAGGAGTTGTTAGGTGCTGAAAGGGCGCACTGTGTGCATGCTCCAAACCTGGCTATGAGAAAGCAACCTAGACCTTTGATAGTAAAGATGCAATCCTACCAGTAGAAGGAGGTGCTTCTGACAAAACTGTGGCAGAAGGACAAAATACTAAAGGTGAGAGACAGAAAAGTGTTTCTAGAAAATGACTGCTCATTGTACACCAGGCAGAAGAGTAGTGAATTCATTCCACTATTCAGAGAATATCAAGGCACAGGTGTGACATTAAAACTGCTGTACCCAGCTGTCTTCAAGATATTCTTCCATGGAGGGACAAAATCATTTTTGATGAAGTACATGTTAAAGAGGAAACACAAAAGTTTGTCCAACAAAAAGTGAGATGTGAAACAGAAGGAGATTCTACTTCTTGTTCTTCTGGTAATAAAGACCACAGAGAGACTGTACCTGAGACACCTTTTCCACTATTTCAACAGAAAATGTTGGAGAGAAGGAAGGGACCATGAGAGTTGATTAGAAGAATCAAGAATTCATAGGAAATGAAGCATAGACAGGATTTGGGAGATGGAGAGGAACAGTAATAAAACCAGTAACTTAATGTGGGATTACAGGTAAATAATTATATTTGTGAAATATGACAGAACAAGAAAATCTGGAAACACTGAACTTTTTCAGAAATTGTTGGACTTGTGGGGGACTATAAAGTATATGCCCTAGTTCATGTAATGCATGTCTGGAAAAATGCCTTCAGGAAGGGAAGAATGGGGCAAAAGTTAACTGTAAGTAAATAAAACATTTATTTTCTTAATAGTATTATTTTTGTGGTATATGGTTTTCTTTGCATGCTATAAAGTAAAGTTTTCTGAGTTTTTTTAAGTGTAATGGGATTGTAAATAGGTGCTGTTGTTCTTTTTTCCCCTTTCTCCCTTCTTTCTTTCTTTCTTGTTCAGTTTTAAGAAATGTAGGCACTGCATTGTAAAAAAAGTTTGTTTAAAAGAGCATGACAAAAGAAAAAGTAATGTGCTTTTTCTCATTCTGGCATGGGGAATGACTAGATTAAGGACCTTGGATTGGTTTAGTAACAATATTTAATAGAAAGCAAGTAAATTAAAAAGAATACTGAATATTATGAGTTTTTTTCTAGCAAATTAATGTATGCTTAGTAGCAATTCTGTATCTGGCCCTCATGTCTCTATGGAAACAATCTGATAAAGAGAAATTTACTGTCTGGTTCTTATTTGTCCATGGAGATAATCTGATAATGAGAAATTGGCTGTCTGGTTCCCATGTCTCTATGGAGACAAACTAATAAAGAGAAATTGGTTACAGTCTAGTGGAGACTGGCTAGGGGAAAAAAACGAGAGGGAAACTGGCTAGGAGATAATGTTCTCTGAAAGCAGTCAGAGGTTTTCCCAGATGGAAGAGCTATAAAGATAAGACAAAACCAGTTAGCACTTAGTAGAAGCACAGGCTTCACCATGCATCTTAGCATGGATAACTTTGTTTTAGGTTAACTTGAGTGTGGCTGTCAGTTTGGGACATTTGCTCCTATTAGGATGGTAAGTCTTCAATATTTGAAGAGGTATACATTTTTGTGTGTTAGAAATTAATAGGTTTTAGGGTGTTATTTTTTGAGGGCTTTCAGCAAAACAGAAGTTTTATAAGATGTGACATAGGCTCAAATGGATATGACAAGAAACAACTGCATAAAAGTTCAACCTGCCAGACAGTGTATGCATGTAACACAAAAGCTAGAACTAGACATTTAACAAAAAAGGTGTTATACATAAAAAAGGTGGGAATAATAACTTTTTAATACAATGATGCTTTCTGTAACATCTTTAAATGTCAATGGTCTTACAGATAAGTAGAAAAAAGAAAGAATAGTGAACTATATTAAAAATGAAGAGTGCAAATAGCTATGTTACGGAAGACACACTTGGAAAGGGCTGAACATGTGAATTTGATAATGAAAGATTTTCAGGGTGGTTATTCAGTGGAATATCCGGGACAAAGGAAAAGAGGAGTACTTAGATTAATTGCAAGAGGAGCTCCAATAGTGATAGAAGAGGATAAAAAAGACAATAATAGCAAATTTGTAGTGCTAGTGGACTACTGGCAAGGGAGGAGGATTACACTAGCATGTATTTATATTCCACCTAAAACTGCTAGAATGGAACTTAAGAAAGTTCTGGAAGAAATAATCAGTTTTCAGCAAGGAATATTACTTATAGATGAGGACTGGAATTTGATTTGCAGCAGTGAAGATGTGTCTGGGGGCAGAAGGAAAAGCATAACAAAGAATGCTAGATTTATGAAAATATCTGGCATGGAAGATGTGAATTCAGTAATAGTTCAGAGTGAATTTACATATTATTCCCCAAAATATAAAAACTGGGCAAGGCTAGACAGAATTTACATTTCACAGGAACACATGCATTTAATTGGCGGTCTTGATATGCACCCAATAACAATTTCAGATCACGCACCATTAATAACTAAAATAAAAACACAGGGTAATGAAATAAAAATGAAACACTAGTGCTTTCCCACCTATTTGTTGAAAAGAGAGGAATTTAAGGGATGGGTAGTGGAGATTATTCAGGAGCTATTCAAGATGATAGAAATCTCTTCTGAAGATACAGCTAAGGAGTGGGATAAAATCAATGTGGAGTTTAAAAATAGGGTGGAAATAAAAGAAAGGGAGTTATGGTTATGAAGTAACAATAATTATTTTGAGGGACTGACAAATGTTAAAATTTTGTGGAATGGGGGAATCTTACAGAAGAAGAAGAGGATCAACTGCAGAATGCTAAGCAGAAAATAAGGAAGGGATTACCTCAATAGGATATGTGAGTTTAGAAAGATTGCTGTTAAGCAACTGTTTTTTGATAACAACACTAGAGCACAAAAACGTTTAGCACAGTGGCTCAGCTAACAGAAAGTAGAAAGGGTTATTGCCAAGCCTAGGGAGCCTACAACATGGAAGGTAACAAGACATCCTGTAGATATATTAGAAGTATTTCAGAAATTCTATGAAAGTCCGTATAAAGCAGAAAAATATGGAAATCAACAAAAGATACAAATGGAAATGTTTATGGAAAAATTAAATATGCCAAGGTTAGAGGTAGATGAGGCTCACTTACTAACGGTTAGGACAGGAGGAGATGAGATAAAAATTGTGATGTATAACCAAGCTACAGGAAAGTCCCTGGGAATAGATGGTATTCCCATAGAAATATGAAAGTTAGGAGGGGAAGCTGAAAGATCTGGAAGGTTTTAACAGTATTTTAAGAGAAGAAGTACCAACATCCTGGAAGAAAGCAGTGGTAGCTGTAACACCTAATGAGGGTAAAGATCCATCAGCTCCAGCTTCATACAGGCCCATTTCAATAATAACCACGTTTATAAAATGTTTATGTCTATAATGGCAAAGTAATGCAAAAACTGATAGATATGGATCACTTTGGTTTTGTGGAGGGGAGGCAAACATTTGACAGCATTAACAGAATAATGATGATCCAAAGGGAAGTGGAATGTTAGAAAATACCATTATTGTTGGTGGGTCTTGATGCAGAGAAATCATTTGACAAATTAAGCTGGGACTTTATGAGCAGGGCAATAGAAGCATTTGCATTTTCTGAAAAAATTATAAGGCTGATTAGGAGAATATATAAGAGATCAGAGTCAAAAATTAAAGTGGGCGGGGTCCTCTCTGATAATTTCTGCTTAGACAGATGAACCAGGCAGGGGTGTCCTCTTTCTCCTTTATTATTTACATTATATTTAGAACCACTGGCAAAGAAAATAAGGGACTCAGAAATTCAAGGATATAATTGGTATGGTCGTCAAGAAAAGATGGCTTTATTTGTAGATGATATTGTTTTGTACCTGGCAAAACCAGAAAAAGACATTACAGTGTTATGGAACATTTTGAGACAGTTTCAGATCTTTTCGGAATAGAGAATTAATGAAGCTAAAACAAAGGCAATAGTAGTAAATTATGTACCCATGCATAAACTGGTTAAGGAATACCCATATTTATAGGGACATGATCAAATTAAATATTTAGGAGTATAGATTATAAATGATTCTAGTTTGGCAGCTAATGATATGTGGGAAGAGACTAAACAAAAGATAATAGGAAAATGGTACTTTGTTATATGGATATGGATAGTAAGATATAAGCAGTTAAAATGTTTTTAGTCCCTTTAGTCTTATACACAGGTCAGGCATAGTTTTATCAACCAGAGGAGAAGTTGTGGGTAGCAATTAATAAGGAGCTGAAGGACTTTATCTAGGACGGGAAGATGGCAAGAGTCAAGTGGGATAAGCTGATTCTTCCAGTAGAACAGGACGGATTGGGATTACCCAGTTTGAAGGGATATTTCAGAGCTACACAGTTAAAATTCCTATACATAGCACAAGCAGAAAACTATAATTCAAAATGGAAAGGAATGATGATGAAACACAGGAGAAGATCAAGAAACATGGAGATACTGGGATTTTTAATGTAAGCATTTAAGGAGAATAACAATAATCATGCAAAATATCATATCCATAAAGTAGCAGAAAGTATTCTAAGAACTAAACCAACACGGGAATGGAGAAAGGAGATTCTGACAATAGGGGTGACTGCAATCAGTGATACAAACAATAGGCTAGAGGGGGCCGGAATTTGCTGGAGAAAACTGGGAAAGGAACCAAGGTATTGGGAGCAAATAACTAGAGAGCAAAGGATGATGGAATGGGAAGACACCAATAATTTATTTGGACTGCAGATTAGAGACTGTCTTGCATATCAGAGTATAGCCAAACAGAAAAAAATAAGGGTGTCCTAAATGAAAGACCAGCACTGGTAGAGTTTTTTTCCAATAATATTTTATTAGTTTATGTAAGAGGTAACAAACAAAGCATGACAATACCACTGGTAGAGTTTTTAATATAATCTAGAACAGAAAATGCCATTAAAAAGTAATAATTTGTTGCTTATATTATCCTTCTACCATTTGATAAATTCATATGTAAGCTTATACTTAGCATGTTCAGAAGATTTATTAAAAAATAATATGGCTAATAATTCCAATGTATTGACAGTGTCATCTTGGAATGTTCGGGGACTCAATAATTGTGATAAGAAAAAACTGGTAATGCATATTTTACTTAAATCCAATTGTAATGTTTGCTTTTTACAAGAGACACATCTATTAAATACAGATTGGGCAAATGACATGAGGAAAGCATGGATTAGTGACATTATTTCCTCTGGCTCAGTTAACAACTCGAAGGGAGTGGCTATTATTGTCAAAAAATCCTTCCAGATACAAGTGATATCAAAAGGGAATGACCAAGAGGGGAGATGGTGTTACTTCACTTGCTGCATTCAGCCAATAATTGAACCGATATTATTCCTTAATATTTATGGGCCATGTTCTGGACAATCAGAATTCATTATTAAGATTTATAATCTCCTGCTTAAGTTCCCGAATCACGTCCTAATAATTGGAGGAGACTGGAATACTGTCATTAACCCACAGGTGGATCGTAAAGGGAAGGATAATCATAGCAATATCATAACTTGTAAAGCCTTATCTGACATGATTGATGATTTTGGCTTGTGGGACCCAATTGCATCCAGTTCCACCGCTTTAGAAGATGGCCATAAACACTTTACTTATTTTTCTAAATGTCATCACTCGTGGTCCCGAATTGACTATTTTTTGATCTCAGATTGCTTGAGAAATAAGAAAATTTAATTTGCGGTTGAGCCCCGCTTCCTATCAGACCACTCAAGAATAACCTTAGAAGTTAGATTAACTCAACTTAGTACCCCTACAACTCCTAACTGGTCTCTAAACTGTAATCTTTTAAATGATAGGTCTCTGGGTAATGATGTTAAAATGACTCTTAAAGATCTTTATGGTAATAAACAAGACAAACTCATTTCCTTGGATATTAGATGGGCTGCAACTAAAGCCGTGCTTCGAGGTATCTTCATTAAGAAAGTGAGCTTCCTTAAGAAACAGCGTATTAAAAAAGTAGGAGACTTACAGGCTGAAATTGATAGCCTAGAGAAAAAGCTGTTAGATGGATACTCTAAGAACATAGAAAAAGAACTAACTACTAAACAAAAAGAACTATTTGAATACCACCAATCTAATCTGTCTTTTTGGGAATTCAAATATATAGCGAGATTCTCAGAATACATTCAAACTCCCTCCAAGGCTTTGGCGAGAATTATTCTGAACACACCCAGATCCCCGAGAATTTCTTGCATTCAATATGAAAATCAGGTCTATAGATCTGACGAGCATATCCTTCACCTTTTTCACCAAATATACTCAGATATCTATGCTAATTCCAACCTCATGACCTCCAAAGAGGAGATGGAAAATTTTCTGGATATGATTGACTTTCCGAAAATTACTGAGCTGCAAAAAGATCAACTCACTGCCCAGTTTAATACTAAAGAAATCATAGAGACTATTGATAAACTGAAGACAGGGAAGGCTCCGGGCCCGGATGGTTTTCCATCTGAATTCTATAAATCACATAAAGTCACTCTGGCCCCTATCTTACTAGACCTGTTTAAATCCATTGCTGCCAATGGTATCAAAGATCCATACATTAATCTGTCGAAAACTATTCTAATTCCTAAATCTATACTGGACAACACTAATCCTAATAACTACAGACCGATATCACTTATGAACGTAGATATTAAAATTCTATCCTCCATTTTGGCAACTAGATTGAAAAGTGTACTAAATGATCTGATCTCCCCAGAACAAGCTGGATTTATGAGCAACAGGCACACATGGGACAACACCCTAACACTAGAATCAATGATACAGTTATCTAAGCAGAACCAAGACCCTATTTATGCCTTGATACTAGACGCAAATAAAGCCTTCGATAGGGTTAATTGGAACTTCCTGTTTCTAACTCTTTTAAAATTCGGACTCCCCTCTGAATTCATTGATTTAATTAAGACTCTATATAATAGCTCATACACACACCTTTATATAAATAGAAAATTCTCAAAACCGATTAAAATAGCCAATGGTACAAGACAAGGGTGCCCTCTGTCTCCCCTATTGTTCAACCTATATATAGAAGTACTACTCTTGTTTATTACGCAGAAAGCCTACTATGCTATCCCGAGAATATGTAATCTTAGTATTAAATTTGCTGCCTTTGCGGATGACCTTAACTTATATTTCATGTATCCCTCTAATAATGCAGTAAAGTTAATAAACTCCATAGATACCTTTGCAGCAATTTCTGACTATAAAATTAATGCCAATAAATCTCATATCTTCCAAATTAACCCTGATGCCCACAAACCACATCTCTTTCCAGTCTTGCCTTTCCGTACCTCTCACTCTTTCAACTACCTAGGAGTCACCTATGAAGATTCATATTCCTCTATTATGCAAGCTAACTTAGTGAAGGTTTGGAACTCTATCACACAAGATATGAAACGTTGGCAATTGTTGAAACTCTCTACACTTTCCAAAATCGCCATCGTCAAAATGAATGTACTTCCAAAGATTCTCTATCAATATAATTCCTCCTTATCCCCGGTCACAATTACTTTTATCAAGAAAATCCAGAAAGAGATTGGAAAATTCATTTGGTACCCAAAATCAGTCAGGATGTCTTACTGCAAACTCACAGCTTCCAAACTGAAAGAAGGTATGGCATTACCAAATTTTATTCTATACTATAGAATTATTCGAGCCAATAGAATTCTTAACATTGCCAACTATGCCACTGAATCCATGTCATGGACCCCTATTTGGACTAAGATATGGCATAAATATGCCATTAATAAAAACATCAATCCCAAATCTTTGCCTTTCCTCACAAGAGTTTCAATTAGGAAAATGAAAATTCATAAAGTTCTCAAAGACCTAATTGAGAATTTTCAGGAACTTTTTAATTCGGTGGGCTTATCTGATGCCCTATTGTTATTCCAGCCCATCCATCTTAATCCTAACATTACAATGGGAGGCCAAATGCTGAACCTAAACAAATTTCCCATGATCAAAAACTGCACGATATGGGATATACACAAATTTCAACATCTCTCCTTAAATGAGCTTAGAGGAACCTTATCGCTGTCTAAGGCTTATATTATTATTCTGAGGCAAATAAGGGACCTTATTTCATCCCTTTCTATGAATCAATACAAATCAGAACCTGAGATCAATATAGTCATACAATTGCTTCTAAATTTAAATATCAAGAAACACATGCTCTCCATATCGTATAAAGCATTCTCCTCATACCTTTATGGAGATGAAGTTACCTTTGCTGAATATTGGAATAGACAAGGATCCAATATATCTTTGCAACAGAAGAAAGAATCGATAATTCTTACGCTTAAATACTCCCCCTTCAAGAAATTTACCTATACCCAATTCATGATTATAAATAATCTATACCTTACCCCAACCCACCTAAATAAATTCAATGCTTCTATCCTCACCTCATGCCCTTGTTGCTCACACTCACATGCAGACATTATGCATATACTATGGTACTGCAAGTATGCTCATAATTTATGGTGTTCCCTCAAGGTTAGGCTGGATAAAATGGGTTACCACAAGTCAACATTATCTTGGGAAATGGCTTTACTCCATATTACCAAGATCAATATGCCACCCCTTAGACGTAAAAGCCTGATTATTATATGCCTCTTGATTAAATTCTATATTACCAAACACTGGATAGACCGTTCCAAACTATCTTGGGAGGGTTTCAAAAAGATGGCAGTTACGTACATAACTTCTCAAAAATTAATAATTGTCAGCCCTCGTAAAAAATTGGAATTTAAGCACTTATGGAACTTCATTTTTTCACTACTAGATATGAGTTAACCGAGCCATACCAAAATAACAAGAATTTTTAGAACAAGCTTATACTCTTCCTTTCCCTTTCTAATTTATAGATAAGCAGCTTTATGATCCATATTTGAACATTCTGAGTTTTATGGCACTATGTATATAGTTGTTTTTATCTACTTCGAATATCAATCTGATTTGCTATCTCTTTTTTATGTGTAGCGTTGTGTTTCCACACTGCTTATGTATACGTATATTTTATCAACTTCTGGATATTTTGGTTTTGTTTATTGTTTTATATTAAAATACAATAAAGACTGTTTGAAAAAAAAAAAAGTAATAATTTGTACAGCATATAAAATATTGCGCGATAACTGTAAGAATCAATCAGAGGAGGTTAGAAAGGATTGGGAAGAGAGATTGGATGAGCAATTCACAAAGAAACAATGGGAGGATATATGTATGTCTCCCAAATATGCAAAAAAATCTAAAAGATTTAGGATTTTTGCCTGAAAATGTTTACAGAGATATTTTTATACCCTAAATTGACTCCACAGAATTTTTCCTCAGGTAGACAGTATGGATTGTGATTTAAAATGCTTAGGACTAGGATTGTGTTGGTGTGGCTTGTTTTCATTTTTATAAATGTATGATTGCCTATGTAGTAAGTGATGGTTTAATGAAGATGTTTCTTTGTTTAAAAAAAAAACAGAAATTGAATAATTTATGTAATATTGCTTAGGTTATATGATATATAGCAATATATGTGAAGCATAGTTTGATTACTTTTATATGAATGTAAATTTGCCTATGTCACAAGTGATAATTCAATAAAGGTGTTTGAAAAAAATGATACATGCAGAGAAGGAATTAGGTTTAAAAGAAGGCAGGATTTTGAATGATCTATACAATGTCTGACTGAATAGATTATAAATCACGTATAATGTTTGCAGCTACAGTTGTGCCAGCACGGTTTGTAATATATAATGTTTGGAACTGAAATTGTCGGTATGGTTTATTTTCATTTACATAAATGTAAGATTGCCTATGTCATATGTGATAATTTAATAAAGATGTTTCTTGTTTTAAAAATATATCAACCAACTGGCATAAAAGTTATAGAACTATAAGTTGTATAAAAAGATTTATAAACTCTAGGAAATCAGAAATGAAGAAGTCATTGTTAGTTACATTAGACCCAAACTTGAGTATGGAGTAATATGGAAACCATACAAAATAACAAGCATGAATAAACTGGAGAGAGTACAGCAGAAATATACCAAGGGCATCCATGAATGTGAAAATTTAAGTTATTATGAAAGCCTAAAATATCTGAAGTTTTACAGTGTTGGATATAGATTTTAAGAGGAGACGTTATTCAGCTATATAGGGCATTTAGAGTCAACTACTTCTAGGAATGTTTGAGGTTAACAAATAGTAGTAGAGAATCATCAGACGAGCTATGTACAAAACTCTAAAGGAATAAGAAGTGTAATATTTGTTTTTCTTGGAGAGCATCTAATGAATGGAACAGACTACCAAATTACATTAAAGCAAGCACTAGTTTAGATATTTTTAAGAACAGCCTGGACAGTTATTAAGGGAACAACTATTTTGGTATATTGGCAGTCTAGAAGGGCATTAATGCCCGTGCTTGAAATATTTGTATGCATTTATATATGGAAGCTTATCACCTATTTTCCGTTGAAAAGCTTAACTATTATCTCATTCAGGAATGTTCTGTTGCTCAGGTACTTATCAGTGTGGTGCATGAAAACTCTTGGTGAGGTCCTTAATATAGATGTATGGATTTACTCCAAAGTTTTAGTAGTAACTGAATAATTGAGTCCTGTTTCCCCCCCTACTTATTGTTAATTTTAAGGAAAGATTACTAGAGCTCGTACTGGCACTGCCTTGCTGTACATTTCTGATTTTAACCAGAATTGGGTCAGCCATTGTTGTATATGCCAAGTACAGATTTCCATTAACTCTGTTGGAAAACAAGACCAGAGTTGCTGTACTCTGTAGTAGTAGGTAATATTTTACAACTCCTCTACCTCCTTTCTAATATATATTATAAGCTTACCTTTAATAATTCCTACTTGGAATTTAGTAGCTGTCACCGTTTTGCGCAAAAGAAAAGTATATTGAAAGGGCAATGTATCAGGGCAGCTCATATGACTTCCATGTATACAGAAGTATTTAATGAACTTAATGTGGTGGGTGGAATGTTTTTAGAAAGGGGGTACCCCCCCAAAACTAGTAAAAGAAACAATTGACTACATCTTTTCCCAATGAGGTACTTTATACAAACCATTATTAGGAGTTGGGCTAAGTCCAGTTGCGGAAAAGAAAAAAGATGGCAATTTTACCAGAGCTATTGTATTAAAGTACTCCCCTTATTCCCGGTCTCAATGATTTTATTTCTCTCAAACCAATATTAGAAGTTAGGATATAAAGTGATATAGCTTATATATCAGGTTTACAGACATAATGTTGAATGCTAAATGGTTGAAACTGAATTGGTTGAACACACTACACTATATTATAATGATCAAAATGTTGAAATAAAATTAAGTCTAAACACACAATTTTGAAATTATCGAATTTGCCCATTTCTGCAGTGTAGTGCGATCTCAGAGTTGATATATTTAAGTGGGGGTGTGTGTGGGGGGCGCAGGGGGGCATAGCCCCCCTGCAAAATAGTAGAGTTGATCTCATTGCTTTTTCAATGAAATGATTGCAGACATTTTGATAATTCAATGTTTTGGGTTGAGATGTTATTTTTCAACCAAATGACTATTAGACATTATGACATTCAACATTATGTTGGTAAACCTATATATCATATACACACATATCTTATGAGAATACATTTTTTTATTATGTACCAGGTGGTATGAGTGACTTAATATGGTTTAATTTTATAACTAATAACAGTAATTAAATACATGAACTGTTGATGTTCATTTTTAGTTAGATCAGGGGATGTTGTGATTTAAAAGTACTTCATGTTTTCATGTTTTTAAAGTTTTTTACATGATTTATTTTTTAATTAATTAAAGTGTTTGATTACATCATTTCCTGTGGCTATATAAAGGTGCTGAGAGGCATAATACATTTGAATCTGATGAAGTCTTCTTAAATAAGATGAAAGCGCTTATTTTGTTAAGTATGTGCGAATAAAGGATTTTTATATTTTCAAGGCAGTCTTTATGGTCTAGCACCCATCCAACCCGAATTGCAGGAGTGTTTTTAGTTTTGGTTGCCTTATACTGCATTTACCATGAATTTTTCTAGTTGCTGGCTTTTATTAATGGTTTTTGGGGACGGATGGATTCCTTAGATGAGATCCCTTCACTTTTTTCACCCGTTCAATGTAACAAATTCAGTAGACTTCATTCTGAGGTACAGATTGTAAAGGGTAAGCTTACTAGGCTCATAGAAATGATGAGCCAATCGCAGAGACTACCTGAACCTAATACACAAACTGTGACGTTACCAGGAAGTGTGTCAGAGATTACTGAGAGGCGAGCCATGGAGGTGGTTTTCCATTGTGGTGTACACCAGGGCTTACAGAGATTGCAACTACTTTGCTAAACGAAGGCCAAGGGACAAAAACAGATGACGAATATCTCCGAAATGGAGCTAAGCCAAAAAAGACAGTACCTAAACAGACATACGTTGCTGTGTCGTACAACACTCAAACCAACAGTCCAGCAGGTATAAATATTAACAATGAGTGCACCATTGAGAGACATGGCATTGACTTGATTGATAGAGACTTGCATCATAAATTTGAGAATATTATAAAGTCCGAGTTTACTTTCAGTACTGCGAATGCTTTGGGTTCTGATATGGATGTAACCTTACACTCTAGTGGTGCCCCTAATGATTTTAAGGGCACTCAAGGAAAAAATGTTGCATTTGGAAAAGAAACTGTGCATTGTTAAATGGTTACAAATAGATATTGCCTATTATGAAAAGTGTATTGAACTTCAAATTGTACCACAAGGTCTTAGAACTTTTAAGGAACCCATGGATATAGATTTAACAGATGAAATTATTAGTGATTTTAATACACTGTTTGATAATTTTGGCTTCAGTTTTATGCGATTGTTGATTAAACATAATGACACAAAACTTAGTAAGTTGCTGGCTGAAGTAGAACTATTGAATGAAGGTATAACTCATGATTTGCTTTTTTGAGGAGTGGAAAGAATTTTATAATAGACAATTTTATTTGGTTAATAAACACAGCACCACACTTTTTAGAAAAAAGGAAAAGAAAATAAATAGGGACACAAAACAGTACAGGGAAAAGAATGCATATATATGCAAATGTAATAAGCAAAGTTATGTACAAGAATCACAAATCAGCCCCAAAGGATATGTTAAGGAAAAGAATACATGGTATAATAAAGGATATAATAATTATGAGGTACAACAGAAACAGGAGTATAAGCCCGGAAATTTTCGGGATGGCAAGAACACCAATTTCAGGAGATACAGAGGGGAATATTGGGATCCAGGTCAGGGGAGTAGCCATTGGCAGCATCAAAGGGTGCCTACCTCCAGGTCATATCAAATGAACAACAAATGGAGGTAATTAAATTGAATGAAGTTGTTTACTGTTTCAAAATTTTAGGATTTTTAATTATACGGATAACGAAGTTACTAAGGAAAATTTTCCCCTGTTTTTAAAGGGAATGAAATATGTACCCACAGTTAATTTTGATTTGGTTGATTATGTTATTGAAGTTAAATTATATATAAGGAAACTTAATTTATCTGTGCACTTTAAAGACAAGGACTGTGAAATGCCCCATCTAAGTTAAAGAAACAAGTACATATACCCCTCCTTTGCACTCCAGTCTTTTAACATTAGATAAATTAATTACTGAAGATTTACACAAAGCCAATATTAACGGGAAAAAGAGAAAATGTTTTAATCTTAGTAAGTCTGAGTGGGAATTATTTCAAAAGTTATGTAATGACTCATCCATTACAGTTCTGAAACCAGACAAAGGAAGGGGTATTGTATTATATGATCAAATGGAACATATGAATAAAATGTACACAATTTTGAATACTGAAGTATATGAAGCTATATCCCTCAATGAGATTAATATAGCCTATAATAACTTTTGAGATCTATAATTTTCTTAAAGTAAAGTATCTGGTGTTAGCCACCATATTCGGAGTACCCAATGTTCACAAGGATGTTATACAGCCACCATTTTGACCAACTGTCTCCAGAAGTAGGTCTAAAATATTCCCTTTTGGTGTAGTGATTGACAATTGGTTGAGACATCTTTATAACAATATCCCACACATACTTAAAGATTCATGTGATTTTTAGGGAGACTGAAACAAGAACTTTGGGATAAAGATTTAATATTTATTACCATCAACTTGATGCTTTTGTTTAATTCTATACCAAAGGAAGAAGGGCTTGATTTATTCCATCAATCTATATTAAGGTTTTCCAATTTAGACAATGATAAGATATTGGCAATTCTTGAGTTTATGATCATGGTTTTAGAAAATAATTGTATTTATTATGAAGGTAAATATTTTAAATTAAGGGGTTTGCTATGGTGGCCTCTTGTGCCCCATTTTCGCCAACTTTGTCCTAACTGAATGGGGAATATAAATATGTATTTAACAGTGATTTTTAACAAAAATTTTAAACTTTATGCACTTTTTTTTAGATGATGTATTTATTTTGTGAGCAGGAGATACAAAGGACATTGAGAAGTTCATATTGTATTTGAATATTTGCCCGTATTTTAAATTCACCCACACTTACGATG
This sequence comes from Protopterus annectens, assembly GCF_019279795.1. Classification (NCBI taxonomy): domain Eukaryota; kingdom Metazoa; phylum Chordata; order Ceratodontiformes; family Protopteridae; genus Protopterus; species Protopterus annectens. The sequence continues at coordinate 938,935,352 of NC_056731.1, read as the reverse complement.
CAGTAGGCTTACCTTATCTGTATGGTTACATTTCACACTGTACAAAAGGTTTTAAATCTAATACATATTGTAAGCCTACCTTTAGTAATACTTACTTGGTGTTTAGTAGCTGTCACCCTTTTGCGCAAAAGTATATTGAAAGGGCAATGTATCAGGGCAGCTCATATGACTTCCATGTATACAGAAGTATTTAATGAACTTAACGTAGTGGGTGGAATGTTTTTAGAAAGGCGGTACCCCCCCCCCCAAAACTAGTAAAAGAAACAATTGACTACATCTTTTCCCAATGGGGTACCTTATACAAACCATTATTAGGAGTTGGGCTAAGTCTAGTTGCAGAAAAGAAAAAAGATGGTAATTTTTATCAGAGCTATGGTATTAAAGTACTCCCCTTAATAGTCAATGATCAGAGATATTATAGTTAAGAATTGAAATGTTTTGAGGGGTGATGCGGACATAATTAATTTTTTAGGGAACAGTCTGATCTTTGTTTACAAAACAGGAGAAAATATAAAAGTCAACCTAGAGAACACCAAGTATAGGATGAAAATAAGAAATAAGCAAGGCACGAGAAAATGTGGATCTTGTAGTCAATGTAGGTACATTTACAAAAAAAGTGAAGTACAGTTGAAAAATGTCAATAAGACTAAGATTATATTCCAAACAGGGAATTGTACCTCTAAAAGTGTACTTTATTTGGCTATGTGCTTTACCTGTCCATATTATGTTGGAAAACTGACAGATCCTTAAAAATAGAATATACGAGCACAGTTACGACATTATGAAGCAAAATAGAACTAATGCCTTGTACAGGCATTTGGAAAGGAGCAATGCATGTCATAATGCTTAGATTTGCTATCCTAGAAAAAGTGTATATAAACCCTAGGGGAGGCAATATAAAGCTCCTGCTAGAAGAAAAGGAAGCAACTTGGCAGTTAAAATTGAATGCAACTACCTCCCTGGGTCTCAATGATTTTATTTCTCTCAAACCAATATTAGAAGTTAGGATATAAAGTGATATAGCTTATATATCATATACACACATATCATATGAGAATACATTTTTTATTACGTATCAGGTGGTATGAGTGACTTAAAATGGTTTAATTTTATAACTAACAGTAATTAAATACATGAACTGTTGATGTTAATTTTTAGTTAGATCAGGGGATGTTGTGGTTTACAGGTACTTCATGTTTTCACGTTTTTAAAGTTTTTTACATAATTTATTTTTTAATAAATTAAAGTGTTTGATTACATCATTTCCTGTGGCTATATAAAGGTGCTGGGAAGCATAATACATTTGAATCTGAAGTCTTGTTAAACAAGATGAAAGCGCTTATTCTGTTATGTATGTGCGAATAAAGGATTTTTATATTTTCAAGGAAGTCTTTATGGTCTAACACCCATCCAACCCAAATTGCAGGAGTATTTTTAGCTTTGGTTGCCTTATACTGCATTTACCATGAGTTTTTCTAATCTTTGAATATTCTTGAACTGTGTCATGAGTTGTTTTAAGCCACAAATTGCAACATTATATCTATAATTGGCCCGATCAAAGACTTCCCAAGATCTACTGAGTATGCCTATTGAGTAGGACATATGCTACAAAGAAAGCCTGACTTCCATTACAACACACTAATCAAAGCTTAATTTATTTTCTATAATAGCTTCTAGGTATTTTATTTGGGTCTATATTATTACTTCGAATGCACAATTGTCCGAACACTGAAACATCGAACTGGGAAGTTCGAAATGTTAAAATAGCGAAGCCGTGGAACACTGAATTTTTTCCCAGGGAAAAAATTTGGTGGGCCATTTCCGCAGCTTTGCTATTTCCTCCTCTGTGGTGCGATCTCAGAGTTACTATATTTAAGTGGGGGGGGGGTGAAGTCTGAAGTGTTCGTGTGTTTTTTCATTTTGTACCAGAACAGCGATTTTTTTCCTTGGGGGAAAAAATCTCTTTTCTGAGTGTTTGCATTTTGAACTTCTGGGTTCAACATTTACAGCTCTCTCTCCTTAAATTTTGTAAACTATGTATATTTTCAACCAAATGAGACAGTACTATATTTAGTGGCACTGACAGACTGTGGTTGTTGCACCACATATTGATTTTATTCAAACTATCTTTAAGTATTTTATATCCTTAGTGAAGATAATTATATTTTCACCATTTGCAGTCATCTGTGCATTTCCATAATCCTCTTGCTGCATTTTTATCTTAAAAAGAGGCGAGACTAAGTTAGAATGGTCTCGACAATAATCCTTGAGGAACAACACTGAATATGTCAAATACTTTTAGAAAAAGTAAATTATTCTTGGCTTTTGTATTTTACCCTCAAACTCTTTTTACCTATTGAACTGCATAACTGTTAACAATGAGCTGAAAGAGTTTAACTTATAATGTTATTTTAAAGGATACTGTCACATACCCCTGCAGGATTAAAAAGTATGGAACATGTATAATCAGTCTGTCAAATAGTGCCAACAGTAACTTTATAAATAAAAGACACCTGATTAAAGTAGGGAAGATCTGCTGAGAGTAAAATCACATAGCTCCAAGTCTGTTAGTGTCAGGTTACCAGTCATAATAATCAACTGCCATTTTTACATGACATGGAGGTATTAAGCCACCTGTCACCACTTCTCTCGATTTATAGCCACTCTTCTTCCTTCAATTGTCACCTTCACCTATACCTATTTCAGGTCTTATCTCACATACATTCCATCCATCTTTTGTCTGGATCCTCATCCCCTCCTGCTTTCTTTCTGTCTCTCCAAAATCTGCTTTACTAAATTGCCTGCTGTTTTCCCCTGTATGAGACTAACCTACAGTAATCCATTCTGTTTGACCATCTCTGTAACTGGGGCTACTTTGGGTGCTGATCGGATTTCCCCATTTTTTTAATCTATCCCACAGTGTGCATCTCATCTCAGGCACATCATCTCTATCACCTCAAGCTTTCTCACAGGTTTCTTTGGCATACAGAAGCACTTTTCATACTATTGTTTTGTTCACCTCACTTTTCAACTTCTTTGCCATTCCTCTTTTATACACTATTCCTGACACTTTGTGCCAGCTGGCTTGTACTGCCTTTGGTTCTAACTCTGACCAACTCATTCTTATTTCACTTCACTTCAACTACGCTTCTCAAATATTCAAAATTGTTAGCCTGCTCCACTGTTTCCCTCCTTCTATCCTGGTTTTAAACTTCTTCTGATGTCCCCATTTGCTGCCATGACCACCGTCTTGTCTGTATGTAAGTTTTATTCGATACGTCTTCAGTTTTGCATTCTGATCCTCTTTCGCTGATGTTCCTCTTCAAAGTCAGCTTGTAGTCCCACATCATCTGCACAGAACAACTATGTTGATCTATCCACTCTAAATTGTTTGCTGGTGTAGTCCATTCACCAGTATGAACAGGAGTGGGCTTACATTGAACCCTGATGCACACCCATTCCCACTGGGAGCCCCTCAGAGTATGAACACTACTCACACTTTTGTCTTTGGGTCCCTGTACATAGCCTGTACTAATTCTACCAATTTTTCTGGGATGTCATACCACTGCAGACCTGCGAAAATCAGCATTCTAGGGGCCTTGCCATATGCTTTCTCAAGTCAAGGAATGCCAAAGTTGGACTCTTACTTCATCATCATCTCTGCCACAATCAGTCTCACTGCAAACATTGGATCAGTTGTAGTGCATCCTGATCTGAAACAGAACTGCTAGTCTCCCATCTTATTTTCTACTACTCTGTGCATTTATCAGTCATGTTTATCTATTGCTGTCATGCAATGTGACAGGGATTTTGATACCTCTCAACTGCCCACAGCCATGAATAATCCCTTTATTCTTGTACACTGGGACTAGAATGCTAGGTCTCCAGTCATCCAGGAAATTCCTTTTTCTTCATGCCTTTACGAGTACCCTCAGGAGATATTTCTCTCTAGAATACAATGCTTCTTGAAGTACTTTTCCTGTCTGCCTTTGACATCCTTTGTACTGGTAAGCAGATTGTTGCTGGCATCCCCTAAGAATAGCATCTACCAACTATGCCATTGCCTAGAAATCTGAGAGCTTATTTCTGTCATCTCCTGAGTAACTTTCCAGCAGCTGGTAGAGTTTCTCTTAAGCCTTGCTCTTTGTGTTTGTGATTGCCCTCTCAGCTTTTGTTAACCAATTAGTATTCCTTCTTAGCATAATTCATCTTTTCTATCTCCCACTTCTTCCAGTCTTTTGATAACCTCTTAGACTTTTGCATTCCACCACCAGATTTCATTATATATCTTATTTCTTCACAAATGCTGCCTTAAAATGCCGACATTCTTCTTCAACTCCACCGGTTTATTCTTCTTCCTGAGGTGCTAGAGTTCTAAATATTTTCTTGAGCTTCCACTACATTTATTCCAGTCAACTTCAGATCTTCAGCCTAGTCTCTGTTTACCTCAGAGCCTTCTCTGACCACTGCTTTTAGTTGACTGTAGCCATCACTGTTTTATACTGAGGGATGACCATTTCTTAGGATGTCCTTACAATCTCTGATTTGATCCTAATGCCCCTTCCTTACTAGGAGAAGTCTACATGGATTGCATGTTGACTGTTCTTGCAGGTGATTTTGTGACCGTTTCTCTTGGTGAATTATATGATAGCCATCCTTAAGCTATTTACCAGGCAGAAGTCCAGAATAGCCTTTCCACCATTATTCCTGTTGCTCCAACCATGTGGACCTAGGCAATCATCATATCCTGTTCTGTCTGTCCCAGTATGAGTTTTCAGTCCCCCCCCCCAATTATGAAGACCAAAACATTTTGTCCTGCTTTATTAAGGAGATCCTGCAACTGCTGCCAGAAAGCTTTATTTTCTTCACCATTGCAACCATAGGCTGAGATCATGAAGACCACCCTATCTTTACATGGGAATCTGACTGCCATAAACCTGTCATCAATTCTGATGATATCCTTGTCTTCAGAAGTCTATTTTTCACCCAACATCCCACACCATTTTTAATCTGTCCTTCCCCTGAATGGGAGACAATGGAACCCAGGCCAAGAGATTTCACTGGACTGGTCTTCCACCTTGTATCCTGGCTACACAGAAATCCAGTCTCCTCCTTACCAATAATGTCATCTACTTCAAACTGTCCACCATCAGATCAGTGTCTTTTAGAGTAAGTGCAGCCTGTGCAAGAAGTATACAGAGACACATCAGGCTGGCACTTTTTTAACTGTTATGGTCTGAAGCAGTAATTCTCTTATGGGACCACTATAGGCTGAGACCAGACATATAAAATGTGCACAGCTATAATAAATTCATTAGTAAGACTAAGTAAGGGTTTTAGTACATTATTCCCTATTAGGAATGAAACTACCAGTAATATTGTGGGGACCCATTACAGTAAGACAGTTTTTTTTTCTTTTTGTATCCCAAAGACATGCTGTAGGTGGCTTGGACTCTCTAAATTGGCCATAGGTGTGAGTGCGTGCATGTGTGTGCCTTCTGTGGAAGGTTGGGCGCTGGGCTGGCAACTTTACACCGTAAAACTCCACTGCCACTCATGACCAGACAGGTGAGTGATCCGCTGTGGTGACCCAAAAGCCGAAAGAAGAAGATTGCCATAAATATAATTTCATCAGTAATACTGGGGACCACCCCTTAGCTAACATTGTTTTCAAGATGGCACAGAATTTGTTTGTAAGGTGTCTGCAACTAAGGATTTTCCACTACTACATTATTTAAAGATTACCACTGTTACTGTTGATTGCCTTCAGTTTTTTTTTTGATAAAATTAAATACCACCTTGGTGTTGTCTTCTGTTTTAGATGTTGTACTTGGGGTTACTGTTGACAAATTTGCTTATGCCTAAGCTTGTCAATGTGGCATACAAGGATAGAAGCCCTATGACCTAGATGATCAATGTTCAACTTGATGCACAGATGTTGGTGGGGCTAGGAGGATGCAAGTGAGCAAGTGATGTCTGTTCACCCATCCTTGGGGGGTGAAAAGTGGCTATGGCTCACTGACTGGGTAACACCTAGAGTTAAGCATAACAATTATTCATCTTTGTCCATCATTTTCATCACATGTAATGAAAGAGAATGATTAAAAACTGAAATTAGTTTTGGTAATCATTGTCTCACTGTTCTGAGAGAAGAGAAATAAAGAATATGCAAATGTAGTCAAGTGCCATCTTAGAGGAGAGAAACAGCATTTCACACTTGGGTAGCAACATTTGATTGCATTCATTTTTGGCAATTAAATGTTGGGGGGTTAAAGTTAAAAAATACATAATAAAGCAATTTTTTTAAAGAATTATAATGTAGGGTTATAAGTGTAGTTATTCATTACTATAACTTGGGGAAGGACAGCAACAAGTCAAATACTGCTAAAATTATTCAAAATATACCCTTATCTTTCATGGTTTTATTTGTGCAGATATAAAGAATATGTCCAAATTAAAATAGTCATTACCAGTGACCCTCAACACCCCTTCAGTTCATTTGTTCGATCCAGAACTTTATAACTATATACTGTAAACCATCCTCAGCAACAGACAGCCACTGTTACTCTATTATCAGGTTTGATTATAAACTCTAACATGCCACTCTTCATTATGGTTAGTAAATCAACGATAAGCCATACAAAGTACAGTTGTGTAAGTAAACTTATAACAGCACGTTTGAATAATCACTGCTGCAGTAGCCTAAGCTATATGGGTTGTATCCTGGATAGGATATAACATTTAGGCAAGCATCCAACCATCCAAAGCTTCAGGGCATCTTCCACATTACCTAGCCATTAAGACATTTCAAGCTGACCTGACTAAAAAACAGGTTTGGGTACCAAGCCCTTCAGAGCTCTAATGCCAACTGAGATTGAGGGGCTAAACATGAGAGGACATAACTACGAAAAGCAAAAACACATGTCCCCACACTGGCATAGTAAAATACACCAAACAATAAGGGAGATAGAGGAAGTGGCTACTGCAGTAATCATTTGAACATCTACTGGTAAGGAAAGTTTACTTGCACAGCTGTAATATGGTCATGCCGATCACTGCTGCAGTAGCCTAAGATAAATTGTTAGATTACCACAGCTTAACATCTTGGAGGTGGAAGGGGAGGGGTTCAGGAGCTGTTGGAGAAGGGTCTTGGCAAAGCCTGATCTAGACCTGGAGGAGGAATCTAGTGTGTAATGCTTTGTAAAAGTATGTACAGAGGACCAAGTTGCCTCATTCTAGAGTCCAACCCTTTCCAAAAAGCCATAGATGAAGATAAGGCCCTGGTGGTGTGTGCCTTGACTCTGCCTGGAATAATTTTGCTGTGGTAGGAATAACAAAAGGTGACGCTAGAGACAACCATCTGGAAATAATCTCCTTAGACACAGGTCATCCCTTCTTACTTTCAAGAGGTATGAACAATCGTTCAGCAGTTCTAAAAGTTGGTTGTGGACATCCAATGTATGAAGTATCCTTTCTCCTTTATTTTTGGGTTCAGGAAAGAACACAGGGAGATAGACAGTTTTGCTTAAACTCTGACACCACTTTAGGCATACAAAAAGGATTAGTTCTCAAATAAACATGGTCTTTGGTGAAAAGGAGATAGGGATCACCAACCATAAAAGCTTGCAACTCTGATGGTCGTCTTGCAGAGGTCAGAGCGACTGGTAAAACTGTTTTCCATATTAACCTTAATTCAGCTACATGAGCTGGTTCAAATGGAGTAATTGCAGACTTTTCTAACACAAAATTAAGATCCCAAGGAGGAGCCAGACAATTTCTTGGAGGTCTCTTATGCAGCACCCCTTTCAAATAAATTTTGACATGAGAATACATTGAAACAGGGGGATCCATGGACAGACATGATGAAATGGCAGACAAATGAATCTTGATAGAAGAGTAAGACAGGCCATAGGATAGTAACTCACACAAACATTGCAAAACCAGAGAAACATTAGCCTTGGGTGGGTGCTGTTTGTTTTGTTGGGACCAAGTAGAAAACCTTTCCAGTTGCTTATAGATGATTTTCTAGTAGCTGGCTTTCTTGCCTCCAGTATTACCTGCTGCACATCCTCAGTAAACAAGTGCCTAAAAGTATTAGGGCTCTATCATCCAGGCAGTCGGTTGTAGTAGTTTGAGGTTGGATGTATCAAACACCCCTATTCTTGTGTAAGTATATCTAGTCTGTGTGGAAGCTTGTGGTAATTGCCCCTGGTCAATTCCAAAAGAAAGGAAAAAACACTGTTGCCTTGGCCAGAAGGAAGTCACCACAATGGCCTTGGGGATGATCTCCTGAATTTTCAAAAATACCCTGAGTGTCAGTGGAAAGGTCATGGAAAAGCATATAGGAACATTACTGTTAAGGAAAAGAAAAGGCATCCGGCTTCTATACCTTCTTGCGTGGAGGTACTAAGGCAGAATTCTGCTAGTTGATTGTTCAGAGAGGAGGCAAAAAGGTCTTCTTAAGGAATTCCCCAGAGACTGATCAAATCTTGGAAAATCCTCTGATCTAGTTTCCATTTGAGAGGGTCTGCCTTTGTCCTGCTTTGCTTGCCTGCTGCACAGTTTTGATCTGACGTAATGTAGGATGTCCATTGAGTGAAATTGTGCTGTAAAACTACATCACGGCTTACACAGCTAATCTGCATAGGAGGCAAGATCTGGTTCTCCCTTGCCCATTTATGTACCACATCACTGCTTTGGAGCAGGAGGGGAGAACAGGAGACCTGGATTCAAGGATATCTGATGTCTCCACCAAGAGATTTATCTTCTCACAAATCCCACATCTGGAACCTGAAAAGATAATGAGTATTGGTTTTGGGACTAGAAAGACTTCAAATACCATTGTATCTTTCTCATGGCGAGTCTTGCCAGAGGCATTATGAGAATGATAGATGTCATCAGGCTCAGAATCCTGCAGTATTCCCTCGAGGTGACAGAAGTCTGAATGGAAAACTCTGAAATAGATTTTAATATAGATCTACTTTTTTTCTGTAGAAGATAAGCTGTTTTTACTGAGATATCTAGCAGACATTCCAGAAACACAATCCTCTGTGATGGAGTCAAAAAAGACTTTTGAGTGCTCTCTAGCAATCCCCAGCCTGCATAGATCTATTACCAGGTGAAATATTCCTGACACTTTGAAAAAGACTCTTCAAAGATAAGCAAGCTGTCTAAATATGGAAAATGTAGATACTCTGTAGGCTACAATGGGTTATAACAGGAGATGGACATTGTGAATACTCTTGGAGGAGTGAATAGCCCAAAGAGTAAGGCAGAGAACTGATAATGTGATCCAGTCACACAAAACCTTAAGAAGCGTCAGAAGTCTGGATGAACAGGAATGCGATAATACATGTTTTAAATCTAAGGTTACCAAAAAAACTCAAACAAGGAAGGAGGAGTAAGAGGTTGTGAAGTGAAAGCACTTTGAACTTGGCCACTATCAGACTGCTTTTGGAAAGAAAGGTCAAAAACTGGCCTCCAAACATTTTATTTTTTTGGTACTAAAAGCATTCTTGAAAAATACTTTCCTGAACTGGGAAGGAGGAACTATTTCTATTACCCCTTGAGATAGCATGTGCTGTAGGACACGAGAAAATAGAGGAGTTTATTCTGGTGGACGTGAAATAATTCCATGGAAAGGAGGAATTTCTTTCCACTGCCATTTAAACAATGCGGAAACAATCTCAGAGCACATTTGTCTGAAACAATCTGTTGACAAAGAATGAAATGGAGATTCAAGATTTCTGGAAGGGATAAGTGACTTCCCAAGGTGGTGGGAGGACAAGGTCTCTTATATAGCTATTCTGCCTTATTGGACTGTCCTTTGTTCTGGGGATTCCTGCTTTCTTTTTGTAACCTTCCTGTCATTGTTTTTTTTTTTTTTATGTCTACCAGCATTTTGCTGAGATTATTTTGTTTATTGGCAAAATTGGACGGGGAGTAGAAAATCCCTTAAAGAATTTGGAGGAAGGCTCAAAAATCTGAGAGATTCCCTGTATTAACTTACCTCTCTCATCACATTTTTGATAACCTCTACACAGCATAGGGTTCAAAACCTAAATCTCTATCCAAAGGATAATCCAAAATCTCACTTTTTTTATATCTTCTGGGAGGGTCTGAGAATGCAGCCAGGCAAATCTCAACACATTAACAGTAAAAACAGCCCTGGATGTAGTATCTACAGAGAAAAATACATACTTCAAACAATAAGTAGTGACCTGAGAAATTGAAGAAACTAAACCATACAAAGCAAATATGACCTCACAGAAGGGAAGTGCATATACAATATTCTTCATATTTTCACAGTTAGGCAGAATATGAGCATGACTGTTCAAAATTCTAAAAATTAAAGTTGCAGAGACATATACTTTTCCCCAAACTTATCAAATGTTTACTATCCTTGTCAGAAGGGGTAGGATTAGAATTAACAAAATGCTTGGTAGCAGCTGGACTAAATAAAGCTATAGTTGCTGGGTCATGTCTGGGATTAGTGTATAAACATTTTAAAGCGTGGGAACTTCTTACATTCCATCTATTTTCTTAGGATCAGCAGACACCACAGGCTGTGACAAACACATCCTCCAATGCTGACAGCACTGGGAGGATGGAAGGAGGTTCAGGGAATTCAAGCTGTAACAGCTCATAGTATTTTCTGAGGGACAGAGAAACCACAGTATTTTTCCACTAAACAATACTGGCACATTCTGGAAATAGTATCAGAGAAAGAGAATCCTTTGCACGGAGATTCAGATAGCATGCTCTCCTCTGAGTCTGAATCAGAAATCTGAAGAGAAAATCGGTTATCTTTCCTATCACATTCTTCTCTGGATTCAGTTTTTTGAATCTCTTCAGGAAAAGAAGAATCCCTTTTCTTTTACCAGATACTACCTGATAAGAAGGATCAAAGCCTGTGGAAGACCACAAGTCAGAATTATTTAACTACTCCTGTCCAATAAAACTGATGAAGAAGAAGATACATGTTTAGTTTTCTGTTTCTTTTTGACAGGAAAGTTGGCGCAAGTAGGACTAATAATATTAGCAACAGCTTCCCCAGGGATGGGACATTCTGTGAAAGCAGGGGCACCTCCCCTGCTCCTTCTCCCAAGACCTAAAAGAGTGGTTCTCCCTTGCCCACTTGGGGGACTCAACAGCTACAGAAGATGTGGCTAACCCCCAAGTCCACAGTTGCTGTATGGACAACACCAGAGTGACTCAGGAAAAAGATAAGTGGTCTGATGAACCAGCTTTGGACATGGCAGAGTCACCTATTTGTGACTGGGGCAAACTGCTAGCCTGCTGTGATGGCAAAGGCTGTTTAATTAACTTTTTTTCTTTTTTGTGGCTGGAAGAAGGACTGACTGTGGGGCAACTAGGATGTTTTATGGTCAAGGAGAAAATGGTGCTTCTTTCCCAGGGAAACTAAGTGGCGCAAGCTAGTAAAAAATAAAAAGTTGTAAAAAGTAACTTTTCCCAGTAAAAAGTACAGTTTTGTACCTACCATAAATGTAGATGTCCGATAGATATGCAACTGCAGTCATAACATATGGGTTGTCCTGACTCAGGCAGCCATCGGTCGGCCGGATTCCAAAGTCTGAGTCCGACGTCGGCTGATGTCGCATTTCTCTCCGACGTCAGAGCGGCTGGAGTATATAAGCATCAGCCGACGCCATCTTCTTCAGTGTTTCTTGCCCCAGATGCCAGGTGCCCTCCAATGAAGGCTGTAATCAAATTGGAAGACAAAAATAGGTTTCCAGACAATAAATAAGCAATAAACAGATATACCATAACAGATATCTCCAGCTAAGGATAATAGGGATAGGAGTGGACACAAGGCATAGAGGGGAAGGAGGGAGGGAAAACCCGACTGCAGTTGCATATCTATCGGACATCTACATTTATGGTAGGTACAAAACTGTACTATGTCCTTCAAGAATGCAACTGCAGTCATAACATATGGGTTGAATACCATAGCTTAGCTGGAGGAGGTGGTATGCTCTAGGAAAAGGATGGTGTAGCTATCAATCCCTGCAGGACTGCCGAAGCAAAGCCTGCTCTGGAGCTGGAATATAAAGGGAGGTTGTAGTGTTTGGAAAATGTATACATGGAGCTCCATGTAGCAGCTTCTAGAATGTCTTTTGTAGGCACCCCTCTTAAAAAAGCTGTAAAGGTGGCTGTAGCTCTGGTGGAGTGTGGTCTGACATTGGCTGGCCCACTCTTTCCATGGAAGGAATAACAGAATCTGATGCAATGTCCAATCCATTTTGAAATTGTCTGTTTGGAAATTGCTTTTCCTTGTATTCCAGGGGCATATGCTACAAAAAGCTGATCAGACTTCCTACTGGTCTTGGTTCTGTCTAGGCAGTAGCGAAGTTGTCTGTGTATGTCCGAGGTATGTAACAGTCTTTCCCCTTTGTTCTCAGGATTGGGAAAGAAAGTAGGCAGGTGAATTGCTTGATTTAAAGAAACCCTGGATACCACTTTTGGCAGAAAAGTAGGGTTGGTTCGTAGGGAGACCCTGTCTCTGTGAAAAGTTATGAACGGTGGTATTGCCATTAAGGCCTGTAATTCCAAAACCCTTCTTGCTGAGGTTATGGCCAGCAGGAAAGCTGTCTTCCAGGAAAGAAATTGTAACTCCACAGAAGCTGCTGGCTCGAAGGGAGGTAAAGTCAATTTTTCTAGGACAAAATTGAGGTCCCAAGCTGGTATTGGTGCCTTTCTTGGGGGCTTTATATTCTTGATTCCTCTAAGAAATTGCCTTAGCAAAGGATATGAAAACACAGGTGGGTCAGTGTTGTATCTAGCTGAGATAGCTGAAGCATGCATTTTTATGGAAGAGTATGAGAGTCCGTTATGTAACATATCTGCCAAGTATTCCAAATTGAGAGGGATGCTCAAAAGTGATGCATCATGACCCTTGTTGGTATTCCAAATGCTGAATATTTTCCATTTGGCTGAGTAAGCCTTTCTGGTGGATGGTCTGCGGGCTTCTGTTAGTATCCGCTGAACTTCCTTGGAGAGAGGTAAATTGAGGTTATTTATGGGATTTCCCAAGCTGTTAACTGTAGAGTCTGTATGTTGGGATGAGCAGTCCTGAAGTTGTGTTGAGTCAAAAGTTGGGGCCATTGTGGAAGGGCCCACGTTTTGTTGTGACATATGCTCCGTAGTAGTGGGTACCAGTGTTGTCTTGGCCAGTCTGGAGCTATTAGGATCCCCTTCAGTTGCTCTGCCTTGATCTTTAATAACACTGTGGTCATCAGTGGCAGGGGTGGAAATGCATAAATTATTAGGGAGCTCCAGTTGAATGAGAGGGCATCTACTTTCCATGCTTGTGGATGATATGTCCTTGAGCAGAACTTTTTTAAGTGATGATTGAGGTGGGAGGCAAATAGGTCCACGTCCAGCCTGCCCCATGTCGTGGTGAGTCGTATAAAGATGTCTGGATGTAGCCTCCATTCATGGGGGTCTAGGAAATTTCTGCTTAGACTGTCCGCCAGAACATTGTCTTTGCCTGGAACAAACTGGGATTGTAGCTGTATGTTTAGACCCAGTGATTTTTCCCAAAGATTCATTGTCAGTCTGCAAAGGGGGTAAGAATGAGTGCCCCCTGCTTGATTATGTACCACAACACAGTGGTGTTGTCTGTCCGTATTAGTAGGTGGCCTTGTTGAAGTTGTTGTCCAAAGGCCTCGATGGCATGCATTACTGCTAGCATTTCTTTTTGGTCGATATGCAGATGTGTTTCCTTTGGGGACCATTGCCCTTGAATACATCTGCCCTCCATGTGCGCCCCCCATCCAAGGTCTGAGGCATCTGTGGTCATTGTCTGTGTTATCTGAGGTTTTTTGAATGACATGCCTGTGTTTAACTGGCTTACTGTGGCCCACCATAGAAATTCCTTTTGTAGACATGGAATGAGTGGAATAATTGCTTCTAGGTTGTTGCTGTGTTGAGACCATAAGCTTTTTAAGTACCATTGAAGCTTTCTCATGTGTAGTCTTGCTAGTGGGACCAAGAGAATGCAGGATGCCATGTAACCCAGGGCCTGTAGGAAACTCCTTGCAGTCATCTGGGTGAGCTTTGCTAAACTTTTGAAGTAATGAGTTAACTTCTTTTGCTTGTCTTCTGTCAGGTAAGCCATTTGAGAGGCTGTGTCTAGTTTGGCTCCTAAGAAGGTTATTTGCTGGGATGGCTGAAGTCTTGACTTTTGAAAGTTGACTGCGTATCCCAGAGCCTGTAGCAAGTGTATGACATAATTCAAGTTTTTTGTCAAGGTTAGTTTGTTGTCCGCTTGTATGAGGCAATCGTCCAGGTATGGGTAGATTTGAATCCCCTGGAGCCTGCAATGAGCAATTACTGATGCCAGGCATTTCGTGAATACTCTGGGTGCAGTAGATAAGCCAAATGGCAATGCTGAGAATTGATAATGCTCTGGCCCTGCAAGAAATCTGAGGTATCTTCTGCAGCTGTGTCTGATAGGGACATGCAGGTATGCCTCCTTGAGGTCCAGAGTAATCAGCCAAGACCCCTTGCCCAGCATGGGAAGGAGTTGCTGTAAAGTCAGCATTTTGAACTTTGGTACTATGAGAAAAGTGTTTAGAGCGGACAAGTCCAGTATTGGTCTCCATTGAGTTTCTTTTCTTGGAACAAGGAACAGTCTTGAGTAAAACCCCTGACCTTGTTCTTGTTGTGGAACTTTTTCTATTGCTTTGATCTGAGCAAGCAGAGAAATTTGCTTGATAGCCTCTGCCCTCTGATTTTGTGGAAGGTTTGGTATGCCTTGTTTTCTTGGCAAGGTATGAAAGTGGAACCTGTAGCCGTGGTCTATAATGTCCAAAATCCATTTGTCTTTTGTCAGTTTGTGCCAATTTTTTGAAAACAGAGATAACTTTCCGCCCAAAGGAGCTTCTGTTTGCTCCTTGGTCAGCGGAAGTAGAGGAAAGTCATTGAGATTGTCCCTGCGGGACAGGAGAAACCCCTGTGTCACTTCTTTGGTTTGCTGGTTGCCATTGTCGTCCCCTGTAGGATCCTCTGTATTGCCCTCTTCCTCGGCCACGCCTGTTTTTACCCCTTTGAAATCTTTCAGGATTAGGAAAGGACCAGTTTTTAGAAGGCCAGTTCCTGCTGAATCTGGGCGGCTGAACCTGGAGGAAATCTTAGACTGTCTGTACTGACTTGGCTTTTTCCTCAATGGACTTTAACACATCTTTAGCATTAGCTCCAAAAAGCTTGTTCTTTTCCAAGGGTGCATCAAGAAGTTTTGCCTTAACATGATCTGGTAAAGGTTGTTCTTTTAACCATGCATGTCTACGAATGACCGCCCCTGTCATAGCTGCCCTACATGAAGCCTCCAATGCATCATATCCACACTGTAAAAAATGATTGCTAACCTGCTGAGAGTTATGCACAGCCTCCTGCAAAGACTTCCTATCTAAAGGTTCAGGAGAGGCCAAACTTTTCTGTAAATCATCTAACAGGAAATCCTGATATTGAAACATGTGAAAGAGACAATTGAGAGCTCTCATAGATAAAGTAGTGGAGGTGTAGACCTTCTTCCCCCATCTCTCTAAGGACCTTGCTTCCCTGTCGGAAGGCAAAGGATTTTTGGATGTGGTAGCTGAAACCCCTTTAGGCCCCTGGGAAATTGTTTCTAAATCAACAGCATGGGCCCTAAATAAATGAGAATGGGTTTCTGGGACCCTATAGTATCTGTCAGGCTTGACAGGAGCAGGAGGAAGAGTATCAGGGGTAACACTGGAGTCAGAGTATAAGTCATCCAAAACATCAAGCACAGGAGGTATAGCTAAGGGTCTGTGTTGAGGCTTTTTGAGGAAGGTTCGAAGGCGCTTTTTGGAATCAGAAAATTCCTGTCCTTGCCACTTAAAATGCTCCCTCATGGAATGCAGAACTTCCCCAAAAGAAATATCCTCAGGAGGGGAGGCCGAGGGAATGGAGTCCTCTGCATCTGAATCCTCATAGGTCTGGAAGGGCTCTTCCTGGCTTTCAGAGGGAACAGAGTCCTCAGAATCTTCATCTGAGGGCAGAGGGTCAGAGGGTTCAACCCTGGGCCTCTTATCAGGAGGAGGCTGGGATCCTCTCTCAGGATGGGCCTGGGAGCCTCTGATCAGAGAAATTAAATCTGCGGTCATGGACATGATTTGAGTTTCAGGAGTAGGCTGAGGTAAGGTTTTAGCAGTAAGATGTTTGGACTTGCTGGCTGCCTTGGCACGTGTGTAGGCCTTGATAGACATGGACATGGGAGGCCTAGCCGCTCCACATGCAGGAGTGACCTTATCAACAGCAATGGTCTCGGGCATTTCCTCGGTTTCGGTATCCGGAGGAAAATCAATAACTGGCGGAGTGGCCTCTGGTATCGGAGGTATCAGTAATGCGGTGTCTTCGGTTCGAAGCGGAGGAATAACCGCCTCAGAGGGAACCGGAGCACTCGCGGTTAGTTTTGGCATGGTGCCGGTGGAAGACGCGGGCCGAGGATGTCGGTCCCGGTCTTTTCGTTTCTTAGGAGTCTGCGTTGTCGGTTGTTCCGACGGCATTGTATAATCAAATTTTTCGCCGGAAAAGTCTTCAGCGAACTCCGCCCGGCGCCTGAGAGTGTGCTTGTTGAAGCGAGCACAGGCAGCATAGGCCGAGACGTCGTGGTCTGGGCCAAGGCAAGGGAGGCAGTAAGAGTGGAAATCCTTATGAGGTATTTGTTTACCACAAGACAAACAATTATTTACTTTTTCAGTAATTTCTGACATCGGCTGAGGCAAGAAAAGGTCCCCAATGGGGTACTTAGCTTTTTTGATGACTTCGGTTTTGAAGAATACAGGAGCTGACCGACCGGCACTTGCGAACTGCTTCTGCTTCGGGCACCGCGCGGCAAGAAAGACTGAAGAAGATGGCGTTGGCTGATGCTTATATACTCCAGCCGCTCTGACGTCGGAGAGAAATGCGACATCAGCCAACGTCGGACCCAGACTTTGGAATCTGGCCGACCGAGGGCTGCCTGAGGCAGGACAACCCATATGTTATGACTGCAGTTGCATTCTTGAAGGACATCATTGTAATGCACTTTCACAGCCTCAAAGGGTAATTTAGACACATTTTTCCACAGAAAACAAAAGATCAGTTTTAGAATGTTTAAACTGTCAGAATCAAAATTGTACTCCCATTTCAAAGTACAGTAAAGTCATGTGATAGTCAATAAAAATACATAGCTTAAATATATTCTCCTAAACAGGAAAGTAAATTTAAACATCAAAATGTCTGGAAGCTTTTTCCCCCAAGGGGAATTTATCTGCCTAGCAATGGAACAGCACAAGCTGACCATCAAAAGGCCCAATACTGAATTATATCAGTCAACCTCCTAGTTCACGCATGTGTATGCATGTCTGCGATATATATCTTTAGCTAATGGACAGATCACAACCATAATACCCTATGAACAGACATTCTCCAGGAGGGTATCAATGCCTTGTATCAAGTTCATGGCTTCACAGCAGTATTTTAAGTCACTGTGAAGCACTGAATGAAGGCAAAGTGCCTCCATGTTGTTTCACTTGTACTTAGCAAGCATCTGTAACAAAAAAAATTATATAAATAAATAAACAACAAAAGTAACTGCAGTAGATACAGTTGCATGCAGAGATTTGCCATTTTACTTTCCTTGTGCTATCCACTGCATTTAAAAAGCCAATGTTGTTAAATACACACCATACATACAGTTTAATACATTGTTGTTGTTTTGGGGGGGGGTGTAGTGCTATAGCGTTACATGTATGAGCACACTTTTAACATTTAGACTTATTATACATCTGGAACATAACTGTAGCCCTGTTCAGTACTTCACATACAGGCACTGACAACACATTTAACATTAGCATTTGTATGTTTTTATATGTTAATGCTCATTGATATAACATCCTGGTTTGTAGTAATACACATATACACTTCTCGCTTTTGAGAAGTAGTGTGTAAAATAACTAGAATGCAATGCATGAAACACATTGAACCACTGTGTTTAACTCAAATTACTTGTTGTTAGGTTTTCTTGATTTTTGCATATTGTCTTTCTCTTTAAAAGGTGAAAAGCAAGTCAGCACTGCTCTGACTCTGAAAGAGTAGTAACATCTGTCATGTGACTACTTGTGCTGCATTTAAATTCCCTTTGACTTACAGAGTGCATTTGTCTGAAGAAGTCTGTTTATATTAACAGACGAAAAGGGCTTTACACTTGGATTTGTTGATTCTTGTTTTTTGGCTTATTTTGGACTTTTTTCCATCACAACATTGGTTTTTAAAGGACATTGATTTTATTAAATACTTGTTTGTGGATGCTGGCATTTTTCCTGAGACATTTTCCTTGTTTTTCACATCAGTTTTTTGTTCTTGGTGGTTGACTTGTTTGTTCATGGTTACGGGAAATAGTGACAATGTTCTTAACCTCTCAGGTTCAGAAATAGACGGAAGAGGCAACTTAACATTATTGATGGAGGCAATGAATCAACATTTGGAGAACCTAACAGCCAGAGTTGTGTGTTTATCTCAACCGAGTACTACACAAACACAAAAGGTTTTATCCAGCACTCCAGAGGGACCAAATGGAACCAACTCATCAAATGTTCTAATTAACCAAGTTCCAGTGAATCAAAATGGAAACCACAAAGTGACTGCTTACAACAACATGGGCAACAACAATAACCGGGATATTACTACAGAAAGCACCATTACTTCGGGGCTTATTGGGTCCTATGATCTAAACACTTCATTGAATGAGCAACCAAGTTTAAACTCTCAGAGCAGAAATGCAACTACAGGAAACCCGGCTGGAAGTAATGTGAGTATTTCCTTTAAACTTAAACTTTTTGACACTAAGTTACTTAAAATTAAAAAACTGCAACTTGAATTGCAATATTTTGAAACCTGTATAAAAGAAAACATTGTCCCTAAAGGCCTCCGCACTTGGCAATACCCCACAGGTCTAGAACCAGGTTCTGAGTTTTTTAAAGACATTATTCAGTTGTTCAACACTCAAGGTTTAGAACTGCTAAAGATTATGTGCAAACACTATTCAATACAAATTAAACACCTCACTGAGGAAGTAAATGTATTGGAAAAGGACATCAAAAAGGACACGGTGTTTGACAGATACCAGTATGACTACCAACAAATTTTTACCAGTATTTCCCAACAAATTGATAGAATGAAAGAAACCAAACTTAGAAAACTCAGAAGAGATTTAAAGGACTATGAGGAGGGTACAGCCTACCCGAAACCACCTCCCTCCCAGTCCCGTAACAACTTTATGAGTAACACCAGTGACACTCTACCTGATTATGGTACCAACGACCCTGATATGGACAACAACATTTTGATATCACCAAGACCAGGGACAAGCCATGTTGCACCCATGACAAACAGGGACAGGTCTGAGAACATTGAAATGGAGGGTGCTTCTAGTAACCATCAGTCAAAAAACTTTCAAGGGCGGACAGCGAGGAGTCGCAACAGACATGGTACGAACCAGAGGAAATTTTACAACACTCGAGCTGTGAGCAACAGGAGGAGGTAATGGGGTACCTCCCTGATGTTGAGGTAGACAAACCGGACAATACTATCACCAACTACAAACTTGTTACCAACGCAAAAGAAGACTTTAATATTTATAGCTACACTGAGTTTACCATGGACAACAGTTTGGCTGAATTACTTGCAAATGGACTTAACTTTGTTCCGTCTAATAAGGGCAATGTGGTTGAAACTCTGTTAGATTTTAAACTTTACATTGGAAAGCTCAATCTAACAGCTTTACTAGGTGATGGGACACCTGATAGGTATGCCTTCAGGTTAGCAAGCACCTATAATCCATGTACACATCCACTCATTCACCTTTCTGACCACGTGTGAAATAGAAATAAGGAAATTGTTTAGTAAGAATGTTTGTTCTACTGACCATCATAATGTCTCCACAGAGGACAAATTGAAGTTAATACAATTTAAAAACCTACCCATCCGTATAATGAAACCAGATAAAGGTGGTGGGTTAGTAGTAATGGAAGGGAGTCAATACATTGATAAAATGACAAAACTTCTTGAAGGTGAGGCTTACCAAGAAGTGAGTTTAAATGAGTTAAACACAGCACAAAATAGAATAAAAATGTTTATTAATGACTTATTTATCGACTCACTGACTGATATACATATGAACAACTATTTAAACTTGCCATCACCATGACTACCCTCCTTAATTGGGTTGCCCAAAATTCACAAAGACCTCAATGACCCCCCCTATGAGAGCACTGGTAGACTCTCGTCAATCTATCACATACCCCTGTGCTAAGGTGATTGACTCCATACTGAAAATGTACGTAAGTAAAGAAAAACAAATTTGCAAAGATTCATGGTCATTCCTCAAACAAATCAACACCCTTGAATATAATGATGAAAAGAATTTAACTATTGATATTTGTGGTCTATTCCCCACAACACAGGTATCGAGTGGGTAGTTGAATTCATCAGTTTAAGAGGAGCAAGTGACTGAGCAAAGATTGATTGAACAACTTTTGGGTATAGTTTTGGAATACAATTTCTTTGCTTTTAACAACAACATTTACTTACAAAAAATTGGGGTAGCTATGGGCTCCCCATGTGGAGGCAGTTTTGCCAACTTAGTTATGGCTCATTGGGAACATAAATTTGTTCTTGAAAACACAAATTTGAAGAATAGTATTTCCTTTTATACCCGGTACTTGGATGATATTTTCATTATAATTTCAGGTGGCAGTACTTTAGCAAAAGAACTGGTTGAATATTTTAACAACACTACTGATTTTTTTAAAATTCATCAGTGTTTACCAAGAGTTGAGTATTAGTTATCTTGATGTACTCTTATCAAAAGACATATTGGGTCAACACTATACAGCTAAAATTTATAGAAAGAGTACATACTCTAAATTCTTGCATTTCAACAGTTCCCACCCTTTGCACCAGAAAAAGTCCGTTATTAAAGGACAAGTTGAACAGGCTGCCAGAATGACCACCATGCAAAATGATTTTTTAGTGGAATGTGAAAACCTGTATGATATGTTTTCACACAGGGGTTATCCCACTGAATTAATCAACAACATAATAATGGAAGTCCAAGTTAAAAGAGAAAAAGGAATATACAAACCAATTTTGAACAAGGACATCTTACTACTACCAAGGGAGTCAAATCTAGATCTTGACACAACTGTAGCTGAACAGACTAACCATACAAACACCTTTAACTATAACACACTTGAGAGTAGAAGTTCAACACAAACAACCAATGGAAACATTAGGTTTGTTTTCACTTTCAATATAAGAGCAAGAGAAGTGGTGGACATATTGAAAAGAAATTGGCACTTGCTCACAACTGATAGAGACATCATCCACAAGTTAGGACCATCACCGGTTGTCACTTACAGGCATGGTAAAAATATAAAAAACATCATAGAAGATGCAGAACAGCAGCATTGTGAGATGTGTAATTATTGTAAGTATATAGACATAGGCAGCAAGTTTGTTATCAGAGACAGAATTTGTTTTGAGCAAACAAATTCAGTTGTAACTCTAAAGGTGTAGTCTACCTGTCTTTATGTCAACTATGCCTAGCCTTCTATGTCGGGAAAACCAACAGAAGGCTTCGTGACAGGATCTACGATCACACATATGCAATCAGTAGACACAAACAAGAGAATGCACTAGCAAAGCACTGTATGGAAAAACCCAACTACTAGTTTAAATTTAAAGTTATTGAGCAAATACAAGATCAGGACAATTTAATCCATATTATGCTTAGAGGTGGCTCCAGTTCACTAATGTTTGGAAAAGATAGAACTTTTATGGCAGTTACATTTGGATGCATGTTGCCCACCAGGATTGAATGAAGTTTATTCGCTCGCCTGTATACTTAAACTTAAGAATTGGTTACGTTAGGTGTACAATTTTGCACTCAATGTACACAGTCCTCCAATGCGCATATTTTGCATTTGACCAACCAGAAGATAGGTGTCTATTACTTGTGTTTTAGTACATTTTTAGGTAGTTTATTTAGTACTTAATGACATTGTTTTAATACGTGTCTAACCCTGTTCTGACAGGGCAGGTTATTAAATACACACCGTACATACGGTTTAATACATTGTTGTTTGGGGGGGGGTGTAGTGCGATATCGTTACACATATGGGCACCCTTTTAACATTTAGACGTATTATACATCTGGGACATAACTGTAGCCCTGTTCAGTACTTCACATACAGGCACTGACAACAAATTTAACATTAGCATTTGTATGTTTTTATATGATAATGCTCGTTGATATAACATCCTGGTTTGTAGTAATACACATATACACTTCTCGCTTTTGAGAAGTAGAGTGTAAAATAACTAGAATGCAATGCATGAAACACATTGAACCACTGTGTTTAACTCAAATTACTTGTCGTTAGGTTTTCTTGATTTTTGCATTGTCTTTCTCTTTAAAAGGTGAAAAGCAAGTCAGCACTGCTCTGACTCTGAAAGAGTTAACTTGAAGTAACATCTGTCATGTGACTACTTGTGCTGCATTTAAATTCCCTTTGACTTACAGAGTGCATTTGTCTGAAGAAGTCTGTTTATATTAACAGATGAAAAGCGCTTTACACTTGGATTTGTTGATTCTTGTTTTTTGGCTTATTTTGGACTTTTTTCCATCACAACATTGGTTTTTAAAGGACATTGATTTTATTAAATACTTGTTTGTGGACACTGGCATTTTTCCTGAGCCATTTTTCTTGCATTTAAAAAGCCGCATTTAGCAAGTAGGGAAATAAATCTAATGTAGTTAACTGCACTGGAAGGACATGTCTGTGTGTGTGAGAGAGAATATGAGACGGTGACAAAGACTGAGTGTATGACTAAGAGATAAACAAGAATGTGCTTATGTACGTGTGTCTGTGTGCCGCATACACACAGAGTGTGTATGAGTCACAGACAGACAGTGTGTGCGCATGTGTGAGAGACAGACACAAAGTGTGCCCCTACTAACTTCTTTGCTCAAGCATTCTGAACAAAGCCAATGTATTTGATGTAACATAGACCCAAAGTCATGGAAATATTGCTCCAATTCATTTAAAATGTTAAATAGAAGACATTTTGTATCAGCATGCTTTTTACTGAACAGTAATAAGAATTAAAATTGAATGTGCTTCAAGGAACAGTATAAAAATAGGAGGCAAAATCAGGGAACCAGGGACAGTGGTGAGCTATGTGGTGTGTGTGTGTGTGAGGGGGGGGGAGCATTGCTTTAGATGTAAAATACATCTTCAAACAGCGATGACCTATCCTACAACAGTTACAAAACACTAGGAAGAGGAATTATTACACATCAAACATATAAAAAAAAAAAAAACATATGCATATTGTAATAGTAAAACAAATACAAATAAGTTTAACAGATAAGCCCAGGGTGGGCATTACAAATGAAATAATAGACTTTCCAGGGGTGAAGAGGTCCAATGCCGCAGTATTTCCCAAATAACGTCCAACCTGTTGGGCAACATTGCTTGCATATCTTACATATAGATAGAGGTGTATTACTGTATTTAATTGTAAATAAGACCTAACCAGAGAATAAGGCCTAGCATGGTTTTTCAGTGTGGTCATGATATAAGCCCTGCCCCAATTAAGATCATCAACAACACATGACAGACGTGTTGAATTATAAAATAATGTTATTGACACCTGCTGACTGAGGTTATCGTACTCTGCTCACCATTTTCGGACCATTCGGACACCCAACTTCTTCTTTTTGCACAAAGTCATAAGATTCTTTTCCTGGGAGTCCTCCACGATTCTTACTGTAACCCTAATCATCACTCACACTTGACGGTTCAGATCCATGGCCCATAAACACTGGCAGGTGTACTCTGATCGGTCAAAGTACAGACAATGCGCGTAAAGCACATGCACTTGATAACGAACGGCTGTGGTTGTGTCCTCTCTTCTTAACCGGTGCCATTTTGTGTTGCCACTCCGGTCTCATAAGTCTTCAATTAACCCCCCCCCACCCCCTGACAAGATGAGTGCAAAAAGAAAGAGCTATTCCGTTGAGTACAAGAATGGAATCGTGGATGAATCCCGGGGAAAGAATCTGACAGCTTTCTGCAAAGAGAAGAAGTTAGATCTCCGAATGGTCCAAAAATGGGGTGCAGCGTACGATAACCTCGGTCAACAGGCCAATGAGGGAAATGCTAAGAAGTGCAAGTGTGGTTCAGGTCGGCAACCATTATTTCCTGAACTGGAAGACATCATCTGTGAATGGATTGCTAACAGGAGAGCAAAGGCTTTGGTTGTGTGCAGGGCTGATATTCAAGCATTTGCCCTTGCAATGGCACCACAGTTAGAAATATCCCCAGAAGAATTCAAAGCATCACAACATTAGCTGGATGGCTTCCTTCAGCGATATGAACTGTCTCTAAGAAGATCAACAACACTGTTCAAGCTGGAAGATACTGAAGTTATTAAACGTACACTTGCGTTCAAGTCCTTTATTGATAGCATCGACTTTTCTAAATACCAACTTTCCAACAAGATTGCTATGGATGAAACTGCAGTGTTTATGGGCCAAGGATCTCAAACAACAATTGATCAGTGGGGTGCCTCGTCAATCTACACTCCCTCCACTGGTTACGAGAGTGCATGTATTACCTGTATCTTGGCAATTTGTCTAGATGGAAAGAAAACCCCACCTCTAATCATTAATATGGGCAAGAAAGATAAGACTGAATGTGTTTCGGGCATTTACATTCTTGAAACCGAAAAAGCCTTTTGCACACAAGCAGTTATAAGGAAGTGGATCAATATAACGCTGCCACTTGTTTTGCGAGGTGGCGAAAGAGGTCTACTAGTCTGGGATTCAGCCAGCACTCACCACGCTAAAAAATGAAGAAATTCCTTGCAAGGAGAAGAATAGATCAAATAATTCCCACAAGAATGACTGCCTATCTTCAGAATCTTGACATTGCAATAAACAAACCATTCAAGGACCATTTGCACATGAAACGCAATGACTACATTGAAAATAGAATGGAGAGAAATCAGCATGGAAACTTTGTAAAGCCTAGCCTGCAAGAGGTCGTGACTTGGGTGAAAAATGTATGGAATAAAATCACTGACAGCTGTGTTGCCAATGCACTACGAGCAGGCTACTTGGACAAGCAGGGCTCATTTAAGGAGAGTTCTATTGCTAGGCATGACAGACTGGGGCCAATGGTTCTGCAGGAAATGGAGTCGCAAGAAATTCAGGCAGGAATTTGGGGGTTGGAGACTTATGACAATGTTCCAGAAGAGGATGATTGAGATTTTTCTGCACTTTCTGTTAAACATAAAATATTGCACTGTGAAACCCAAGATGTAGATGTTCTGAAGTTGAAATGTTTATTGCACTATTTATGTAGAATTCACACACAACAGTTGTCCAATAACAGAAAAGTACCAAATAAATGTCAATTTGTGTACATGAATAAATGTCGATTTGTGTTCATGAATAAATGTACAATGAATAAATGTACAGTGGGGGTAAATAAGGCATCCCCTGATAATAAACCCTAATGCGTATTTCAGCGGGGGAAAGAGTATAAGACCTTATTTTTGGGGAAATACAGTATCATTTGATTGAACTGCACTGGACTGAAAATCAAATATCTGAAACTATTTGAAAAGCAATTGAGTGAAAACCCATGTGAGTGAAAAAAAATTCACTGAATCACAATGATAGAAAAGTGTAGAAAAGTAGGTAGTATGTGATGGTGCCATTTCTGAGGATATAGCTCACTAGGGAAGTGAGTCTAGAATATTATGTATGGATTGGCAATGTCCCTTACATGCCACACCCTCCAAATTTATAGATGTTTTTGTTTGTGCACACAACACTGATTCACTGTTTATGGTGTTTTCTTTTCAGCACTGGTTGTGTGGCTGTGGAGTAAGTACATATAATTAAGTGGATTGTGGGAGTGCAATGGGACTTGCCCCCCTGCAAAACTTTACATTAAGTTGCATTGTCTTATGTTGAATAGTTTCAATGATTTGTTAATCAGTGAAATTGGTTTCAGTCAGATGGGTTATCAGACAATTGCTTTTCAGTCAAAATTTTTTCAAACATTTTATTTTCTGTCAATTGCAATTAAATCAAATGATAGTAAAACACACATTATGTTTATTAATACATTATTTATTACATATATTATTTATATTTATTAATTATGTTTCTCCAAAACGTAACTTCGCAATCCCATTTTTCTGAAACTGCATTTATCCGAAAATGCACTTTCGTGAAAAACCGAGTCAACGCAAACCAAATAAAAAAAAAATGATAACACTAAACATTTATGCAGGGGGGCAAGCCCCTTGCACCCCCCACACCCCCACTACTTATATAGTCTAACTCTGAGATTGCATTACAGTGCAGAAAAGGGAATATTCCCTTAGTCCCACTGTGCCACGATCTACAACCACCACCTGGGTTGCTTTTTGTTGACTCAGTTTTTTGTGAAAGTGCATTTTCAGAAAAATGCACTTTTGGAAAAACAGGGTCACAAAATTAATTTTGATGGGTCGAGGTAGACCCATATATATATATATATATATATATATATATATATATATATATATATGTGTGTGTGCGTGCGCGTGCAAAATACACACACAATAAGCACCATTTCTTTTCCCTCGAGATACACTAAATGCTGGATACTGTCTTTGGTCTAAACCATACATGTTTCTAACCTAAGCCATTACTCCACTGCCTACTATCACCCACACTCTTCAGTCTCTCATGAGAGAGACTATATATCAGTGAAGTCTTTTGGGTTACCACTTTTTGAAATGTATAAAGAGGGGCACAAACCTTGTCTAAAATAACACCTTGAGATATGTGGAATATAACCATCACTGAAGTGACTAATGAAAACTGCACAGCATGGCTGTGGATACAGCAATAGATGACACTCTGCCCACTGATAACAACTGTGTAACTTCATATTTTGAAAAGATAAACTAAATATCAGTCTTAAGATACCATTTAAAAGACCTAAATGGAAAATTATAAACTTACACAGCACACAATGTGCAGTAGTGACAGTTTTGTTTCATCATGTAACACATGCAGTGTACAGCAAATTTTCAGCATAAAAAATTACAGGGACATCATATAAAACAGATTAAAATTAAAGGAATACCACACCCTTCATACAGTTAACCTTATCCTAGAGATGTTTTCTGCCTGTATTATCACCTAGATGTTTAACACATACAAACCTTTCAGTACTTTTCAAATTTTTCATTTGCACTTTTTCCTGTCATAGATTATAAAGGTCCTACTATTTCTTTTCTAATGAAATTTCAAGTTGCTTCAGAAGAAAATGTCTCAATCTGCATGATGTAGGCTACACAGCACTTATTCTGTAGTTCTCACTGTTGGTCACTACCCCACAACTTTAAGACTGCACAGCTTGACACTCTTTCCAAAAAGCTAGTTGTCATGGAGACATCTTTACATGAAGAATAGGTATGCTACATAACATCACTGCATAAACAAACTAAGCGCACTCACATTTGTCCAGTGAAATAATGTTTTATCCACGACTATAAAATTAAGAAAAAACTATCAGTAATCAAAAACTACAAGCAGCTATTTGTCATATTAGCTATGAACACTTAAAGCCTGCTTTCCCTACCTCGTCTGTACTGAGAAGAAAATTGTAAACTGACCATGAAAGGCTGACTAACTTACAGTGAGCAGAGATCAGAAATTAAAAAGGAGTACCAGCACAGCTTTCACAGACCATTTAAAATGCAGTAACTCATGACACTAACACTGTAACTAATCAGAAGAAAAAAATCCTTTATTATATCTGGGCTGGGTTTCAGTGTATAGGTACCCACAATGCATTCTGGGAAGAAAACAGAACCAGGTCAATATGGCAGTCTCCATGTCAGCCAATGTGAAGGATAAGAAGGTGGAAACAGTTGTCACTGTGCAACATTAGCAGTGCACATAATATCACAATGCAGATAAAAATATATACACACACATAATATTCCTTCAGTTTTAGCATATTTTTTCTAAATAACCTCCTCTTGTTTGATTAGCCGTATATATTTTTGGTGACTGCAATATGAATATATGCTACCAGGCAAAGCAATGCTTCATTTGCATGTGCTACCAATACTGTTAAACAAACAAAAGGAATAGAAAATGGTCATAATATAATGCTTACTCCCTTTCATAAGTTCCCTGTAGACAGTAGATCTTTGTGACTAATTACAGCACTTGTTTAGCCTTTGCAGGATCAAGTGTGTTTCCCACCATGCCATCTCCCACAGGCAGCAAAAGGGAATAGATAGTCTAGTATTGGCTACAACATATTTGTCAACTCACAAGCTACATTCCAGGACTTTCCCTTGCACTGCCCCCCTTTTACTCAACAATCAGCAGCAATATCTGTGAGGGATGGCTCCCTATTGAAATGTCAGGACTTGAAATGGTGGGACCATCACTTTAAAAAAAAAAAAAAAAAACCCTAGGAGAAGAGCAAGTATCGATCATTGCTCTTCTCCTTTAAACTTTAAACCATCTCACCAATGTGGGGGGCAAACTCTCTTGAAAACTCATATATGCCACCTCTAAAATTACAATATGCTGTGTCTTTTGGCTTTTCCCGGTTAGGGGTCGCCACAGCGGAACTCCAGTCTGCTAATGATTGGCAGTAGATTTTTACGTGCCGAGTTGCCAGCTCTGACGCACAACCTTCAACGAAGGTACGCCCATTCACACATGTCTCCACACAGAAGACGCTCTAGCTGAGAATCGAACGGGACATCTTACTGTGAGGCGACAACGCTACCGCAGCACCACAAAAATCACAATATATCGGAGAAAAAGGAATATTTTGAGAAATGACAATTTTTGGACATATTAATGTAATGTTGAGATTTTCAGCCATTCAGTCTTTACATTATAGGAATTGCTCACGTGAGTCCTGATATTTCAAATGGTTACCGGTATGTATGGCTAGTGAAAGAATACTCTCTATATACAGTGACCTACAATTTTAAGAAACATACCTCTCTAGTGTACCTCAGTATGAGGAACATTCCTCATTTTGAGTCTTAAAAAGTCTATGTTCCACATTGAAAGGGTCTGTCATACATTTAATGTTAAGAAATTTTTAACTGATATCCATGGTAAATAATGCTGAATCAATTTAATTCATCAAAAGAATTGGTACTTACGTATTATCACAACCACACATTGTCACGATTCAAGGCATTCTCAGCAACATTCCATTCTCAGTGAAATAATGTGCTGCCGAGAATGCTGTGTGTGTGTGGTTGTGAAAATATGTAAACCATACTCTCTTATTGAAGTAACTCATGTCCTAAAAAAGCGCTTGTTCATTTACCTCTTTATATCCAATAGTTTCTCCCAGAACAGGCAATGGCACAAAACAGTCATTGGATACAAGTGAATGGTCAGTTGTTTGCATAACCCTCAAGCTTCCTTCTCCAAAATGTGTAACACTACTTTTTGCAATCTTACAGATAGCTTTCACATAGCTGTCACCCAATCGGTGACAGATTTACATTTATTTACATTTGTTGACCAGGATAGTCCGACTGGATACATGTCCATTTTCAGCAGCGGACTATCCAAAAAATAGTCATGGACAGTTTTAAAATGTTAGTATTATTTACTTTGAGACATTGGCAGAATAAGGTAATGGCCAGAATTAGTATACATTTTCTGATGTAAAGTAAATCTGTAACTGTAATAATTATGTTCACTATTTATTAAGTCCTCGTTTGATTGACGTGTTTTTTACTGTATACAGGCATGAAAGTAATGCTTATTAAAACCACTTGCAGTTTTCTACTTGCTGTTTTCTTTTTATGTGTTGTCTAAACATGCAACGAGTAAACTTCTGAAAGATGTGGGGGTGAAAAGCACTACCGTATTATGACAACCACATACTGTCAGCATTCACGGCATTCTCGGCAGCACGTTATTTAACTGAGAATGGAATGTTGCAGAGAATGCCTTGAATGCTAACAGTCTGTGGTTGCGATAATACACAAGTACCAAAAATTTTTTTAAGTATAAAGTAGCACATTTAACCGTCCACATTTTGCCCATTCATTGAAGAAATCCAGTGTGCAATTCTGTAGGGGAATCTTAAACGCACTGTAAAATACTCCATGTAACTTGACAATGATGACTCTTGCAGTTACCAGGAAGCAAATCCCAAAAGGTGTCTCTGTTGCCCCTCCAATACATAGCAGTTAAAAAGAAGACCAGATTATCAGTCAGTCAAAAAATACATTTTACTACCCAGTTAATATTAAAAACGAGAATAAACACAATGTGGAACAGTGCAAGATGGAAATAATCATCAGCAGTTTACTGAAATGTGTGACACACCAAGCAACGCAATAATAAAACTATAAACAGCTTAATTTTCCTGTGCCTGCCACTACTGTGCCACAGTTCAAGCACATACATAAAAATAACAGCCACACATTTTTTTCCCTTCTAAACTGTCAACCAAACCTCCAAAAAGATTTCAGAAATTAATGAAAACTCTGCTAAGTCCTACTGCTGCTGCAAAAATACTCGTCTCCTTTCCAGGTATAATCAAACAAATCTGTTTGGTACAGTGTGCAACAATCCACATGCCTCCACAATCCATGCAGCAAAGAAACCCCCCACCCCCACACACACATGCACTGTATCAGCAGCCAACCAAAAGTGTGGTTCTCAAAGATCAACCCTAAGGTAGATGCATCGCCTTGCAAGTATAGTTTATTTTCATGATAGGTCACAGGAATAAAAGATGCAGTTATGAAAAAGCCCATACACCTAAGTATTTTAGCATAACTTCACTTTTGAAAAAAAATCATACTGGGAAGTAAAAAACAAAATCAGTAAGTATATAGACTTGCATAAGGAAATGCTTCTAGAGCAGGGATACTTGATGTCCTAAAAGCCTTAAACTAAATGGTGTGGAAGACAATTCGAGAGTCCTTGCTGACTGATAGCAATTTTGCTTACATTTTATGCTGGAATTCTCTGCCCCTACTCAATAAACATTTGCTAGACATGCCATCTTCTATCAACAGCTTACAGCAGAATAAATTTCTACAAGACCTAACTAACCAGGTTTGTTCATGTAAAGTAAGTGCACCATCAATCATGCTTACAGATGAAAATATAAGTGTAATGCGTCCAGCTCATAGTTTTCTTTTACTACTAGCATGTTAGCAGATGGTTCGATATCTAGTGGAATTGCTTTTTACACTTATCATAATCTACTTTTTTTCTGTCTTCCATGCTGTGGCTACAAAGGGTACTTTGGATCGGTTCAATTACAAAGTACCCAAATAAAGTTAAGAGTTTCACCTACCCACTACCACCTAGTAGCAAGATGGTCAATATTTAAGGACCTGCAGACAAATCTTTTTGTGGAAGAAGAAAACTGCAAATTAAGCTGGTCTTTCCTGGCCTACAGCTAACAGACATTACTGTTTAATTCTTCCTATTACAGTATTCAACAAAGACTTGCCTTGAGCTAGTGGCTCAGCACAATGTAGACACTGACCAGATGCATACTCAACACACACTATTTATGAAAAACAAGCAGGTCACCTGACCCAGCAGCTGTTAAAATTTATCTGGCATAGCACATCTTGACACTGGCTATGACTTTCTAGTTTTAGCTACTTATCCATGTAGTAAACACATGTGACCGGTTTCTGTTCTCTATATTTTGTATGCATCGTCAACATTGGCATTTATGCATCAATAGAACAATGAAATTATAAAGTGACCACGAGTAAATCAATGTTTACTGAATGACTGATAAGTTCTGAAAATCCATACCAAATCACTTAAAAAGTCAAATCTCAACTGCACAGCTAAAGATGAAATCCTATCCTTTCCACTAGAAGGAATAATCTGGCAAACACATCATATGCAGCGTTTGAGAAACTTGGACCAAAAGCATCATAGCTCAACTGCCTCTGGACTACTGCAGTATTATGAACAGTGATCTATATCTACTTATTCAAAATAACATGCCTGAAGAAAAGGCCTAACCACTTCTGCGAACTTGAGGCCATAACCATGCATCATAAATTTCAGTAAGCATCCATATTCTAAAACATGTTTATTCTGAACAAATTAAATACAGTGTTCTTGAGACAGAATATAAATTACAGTTCTGTACAGTACATAGCAAATAACTATGGTTGGACAAGAAACCATATACATCTAAAAAACTAAGGAACAGCAGCTTTGAAATAAGGTTACTGGTCGCCTCACTATAAATAACACAGCAGTCCATTCACTGCAATTGTGGGAACTGTGTCTCAGTCTCCGAAATATCTAAAGGTGCATAATAAATGGCTTTTAAATATATCTGTCCATTAAGTTGCAGGTTTATCTTCCTAACTCAAAAATGTTTGGTTGTTAAAATCACATTATTTTTATTTTCTTAAATTTTAAACCAATACTTAAAGTAGATGCATCACTTTTGCACTGAGTACCACCACACACCATTACAAACAAGCAGCTGACGCCTTTTCAACCTGTGCAATTGTATATGTTTTGTTTAGACACATGCTATCTCATACTCATGCATATGGTAAAATATATATGCATTACTGCAGTAACAAGTTTAGTACTGAAAATGAAGGCAGGAATGCATGGATCATACACCGTTTGAAAAGTAGAATCCACAACATTTCTGCCAGTGTGCCATTCTTCATAGTACTGACTGGGGTAAACAACCCACAGTGTGGGGTCCTATCTCACAATTTTCCTGAGCAGTAATGAGATGCAGCCCAGGATGCTGGGACTGGTTACAAAATGCATGTAGGAACAACCGTGTCCAAGACAGAAACTACCAGTTTCTTTAGCCAAGCAAATGAAGTGTTAACTCCTATGTTGCAAATAATTTTCTTTTAGAGTATTCACAGACATGTTTTACACTTTGTACAAGTTGGCTGCCAGATCCCATTTGGGGAGAGATTCTGTAATGAGTGCTACACATGAACAGAATCATGTTTATGACTGTTAATTCTGGCTGGATTTGGAGTATGGATGGTACACTAAGCATACTCAGTATACCATAAATTCCTACACTTCACAGAGTACTGTCATATCATGTGGATCACCAGCCAGGACCTGAATAGAGCAAAGCATGGCAGTTTATGCTCCGCCAGTGAAATGCAGAATCATTGTGATTATTTGAGGGAAATTTTAAATACAAGCATGAGTCTAGATTTAATGCTATGCACTGGGGTCACGTTGAAATCTACACAGCAGGGTGTGTTCCACATCTACGCAACATCAGCAAGTGGGGTGTTGTACATCTTATCACTGGACAGGATACACTCATCACGATGCAAACATACAAATGCCCTGTCAGAAATATGTGTATGTATGTAAAGGTAGCAAGTAAACCTGGATTTAGGAGACAAAAAGGAGACTGAAGATACACAATGTAATATCAGGCTGTGTGGAATGAATTTAAGTTGTGCTGCAGAGACATCATAAGCAGTAGTAACAGTGTTAATGGTACACAACCTGATCCTTGTGTGTTCATGAATGATAATGGTTCTGTGGGCATGTTTGCAAGCTGGACTCACAGACTGTCATGGTGTGCACCCACCACTGGCTGTATCACAAAAAACTAGGTGAAAACATGGCACTGTGTCTAGGGTGCACAACAAAACAGCAGTTGCATGTGGTTACTGCAACAGTATATAACATTAGAAGTTTTGATCACTGTAAAAGATATGACCGCACCCATATATGTTTGCATGTATATAATAAGCATTTGACAATGCACACAGCCAGCAAGTACACCACCACTGCAGAATACCTTGTGCAGAACAATGGGCCACACTCTGTGTACAGCTCATAACTCATTCAGGAGCACTAGGAATATTGGCGTCTCATTAAGGACTCATTCACCATATGTAATGTTATTGTGCTAACACCTACCAGGGACCTATTGGCTTCTCTTATAGGGTTGACAGTCCACATTAAGTGGATCAATTGTGAATCATCTACACTGCCAGTGCTGGGTTATGAGAACATTTCTATACGTCTTTTCAAAAGGATTCCTATTGAAAGTCTGAGGATTACAATCCTTGAAAGAGAGAGACTGTCCAAAATGGGGAACATATGTAAAGTGCAAGGCTGCAGAACCTTGCAGTATTACTAGTACAGTGATCTCATATTTACCTTATGCAAGTAGCAGCAGTGCAACTGGAAGGAAAAAAAAAAACTTTAATCACATTACAGCAAGTTTTGAGATTTTCTGTATACATTTCCTAACAGCATATTGTTTTTGCAGCTGCAGGTCTTCCAATTATGGGTCTCACACTTCTGAGCCTTTCCCCATGTTTTGTGGCCAGATGTATGTACACAGCTATGTATACAAATGTACAGTCACAAACTCTACAAAGCTATTTGTGTTCAGCACAGTGCATGATTATCATTGGAATGCAAGTTCTGGGGGCTAACCTTGCAAAATACTGTGAAAATGTAAATGCTGATTAACCTTCCTGTGTTCTGGCAGAGGGACACAGTGCTCTCTGATATCTATGAGTGTAATACAAAAGCTACATTATTAGGTGACATTCTAAGTACTCATCAGTGCAAAATGCCTCAACTGTTGCATTCAAGTGTTATTGCTCATCACACATAATCTGCAAACCAGAGGCAAAAGTCGGATCCACCTGGGATGTGCACTGTGTTGTGAAATGTATTCGAGATTTTGCTCATTTCCTGGATTACTAGCCCTATGCATTGTATCACAATAATTCCCTCCCTTTATCTTTCTTTAAAATACTGTTTTTGTAAGTGGTATACAAGTACAAATTAAAGCATCTTGGCAAGTGGCATAGAGGGATAAGGCCCAGGCAGCCCAGATTCAATTAGAGTCTCAGGCATGTGAAGTGCTGGCAGGGAGGGTTGAGCATGCCCATCCCGGAAGAAGGGTGCTCATTGAAGATGCTCCCTGAGAGGAGGAGGAGTGATCCACAGGAGAAGCAGCCCTCGGATGCACGTTGAACACAAGGAAGGAGCGGAGAAGCAAGAGGAGGTCATAAAATACCCCCACTGCAGAGGTAGTTGCTTGCATAGCCCCCCAGAGAACACCCCAAGACCCACACTGGCCCTACCTCACTTGGAAAAAAAAAGTCCAAGGTAGGATGGAAGAGCATGTAGACCCAGTGATGTGATAGACAGGTGCACTAGAACCAGACAGAAAGGATGAAGCAGCAAAGAGAGGGGGGTGTTTATTGTCATCTTATTTGAAAGAAATTTAACGCATCTTTTTTTTTTCTGGACCTCCATGTTTGCAAACAACTGAGGCCCTGCCATTGCATATTCACTTACCATCAGAGGGATAAGAGCAATCTGTGGAGCAGCTGTTATACTGGCAGCCACATCACTGTGGAGTCGTCTTATGCTCTTCCCTGACATGTGCATTTTCACAAACATGCCACATTGGGGTTACTGTCATAAGATTCATATCACCAAGCCCATATCCCCCCAGTCCACCAGCCACTAAGTGCATCCAAACCTTTAATTCATGGAAGCAAATCAGCAGACTCCCTTCAGGTTCTGAGAGTTGATGTGGGGGCCACTCAGAGTCATCCTCCTCTATCCAGTCCTTCCAGTCACTGATACATTATTCAAACTTGGGTCATATGAGTTGTAGTCAGGGCTTTATCCCTCTACACCACATAGCTAGGCAACATGTTTTCCTGTTTTTGACAAAAGTATTTCTTTACCGAGGTTTCATTTTCAGTAAGAGGGCTCTGGACTTCACCTTGATAAGTCTGCATTATTGTTTACTGTGAATTATATTTCTCTGACAACAAAAAGTTCTGTCACGGTCTTGTATCACTTTTACAGTCTTGCTAGAATTCACATGCATTCATCTGTAACAACTTCTTCACCTTTTTTTTTTTTTGCTGTATGCCATTAGGGGGAATGGATCATGGAACTGCCAGACTGCGTATAGTTGTATTAATATAAAAGCTCTAGGAGGATGTATACTGTTGTTTTCTTGCAAAAATGTTCACCGGGGGGGTGGGGGAGAGCCACCAAAGAAGCTGGCTCTATGGTGTTGCATTCATTTTCAAAATATTTCTCTTGGCTATATTTTATATATATGTATATACACACACACACACATATATATATATATATATATATATATATATATATATATATATATATATATATATATATATATATATATATATATATATATATATATATATAGATACACACACATTTCAAAAAGCTTAGTTTCAGGGGATGTTTATCAGGAAAATCCTGTGTTGACTAGTGGTGTTTAATTATGGCAGGAATTCTTGATTTAAAAAAAAAGTTTCCAAGTTATTAGTAAAATGATTGACAACGAAATGCTAACAATCAAAAGCTCTACTAATGGAGAAAAAGTTTGAAAGTTATCAATGTTCCAACAATATCTTCTGGTTTATTTCAAGATAAAGTGTATGAAAGAGAAAATGAGACTCCCATTACTCAGCTGTTGTTTATGAAGGATTAAATAGTTCTGACAGAGTTTTCTTATCAGAAGAGAGACGAAAAATTTATTTTTTCTAGATGTCAGTTTTAGTTCTTTTGTTAATATGATTTCTGAACATTTTAAATGGAGTACTATTATTCAAATGTGCAAAGAGATATTGTTTTATAAATATGAAGCATCTGTACTTAACCATTGTGTTTAATATCCCCCACTCCCTCAAATGAGGAAATTAGAAGTCCTTAGGTAAATTGCATTTTCAAGGCTAGAAACCATCCCTCAAAATTTAAGTGTAAAGATATACTGCAAATAACTATTGGTTCAAATCCCATACAACCAGTATGAATTAGTCTTTACGCCACATTTTATCCTCCCTGCAATACCACCTATATGTTGCTTAGTGCTCAGTACCTTTCATTTTTGTTTCATTTCTACTTGTTCCTTGCCAAAGACTACAGAGGTCCCACTATTTCTATTAAAAACAAAAAAGCAAGCTGGTTGCTGTTACTTACAAATGTGGACATTACATTTTACCAACTCTCATCCTATTAATTCATTTTTAAAAACCAGTATAAACCATAAAGGTATTACTTAAATAATAGTACACAAAACAACATAAACATACATGACTATACATGCATGTCCACATTCAGGTATACTTATGTATTGTATAACAATTTTTTATATAAGGTTTTGTTTTTTTAGGATTTCTAACATAATAGTTGTTCATATCAACATTTGGTGAAAGCTCCTATATAATACATATTTATAGCCTAATAGTTTTTAATATATATGTTGAGTATGTTTCTCTATTTTATGAATTTTTTGTAACAAAGAATTTTTATGCAAGGGATCTTTAAATTTAAAGTGTCCCAATAATTGATTAATTAATTGAATATGATATATATTTGTTTGGTGAGCCGAGTTGTCAGAAGAAGATGGGGCATTGACCTCAGTGAAAGCGCTAACATTAAAAGTATTTTAGTGAAGTAACAGCAGCCAGCTTGCTTTTTTGTTTTTAACGGTTTGTTGAGCAAGTAGTTTTTTAATTGCTGGTCTCACTATTTCTGTATTTAAATTTCATTTTACTTCAAGAAAGGACTGTGCCTCAGCTTGCATAAATGGCATAAGCTATATTGCAGAGATTCTGTAGTTTTTATTGCCAGGCATTAGACACAATTCTAAATCCTTGCACTGTACTACTGATGTTAGTGAAGTGCTGTAAACAGCTAAAGTAAAAGTACCCCCCCCCGAAAAAGGCTGTACTAAAGATATGGAGAATAGATAAAGAAATGTTTTTGTAAACTGGAAGCAATTAAATTAAAAGCACTACTGACACAGTTTTCAGAGACCATCTAAAAAGCCAGTGACTCAGTGGTGTCATTATAACTTGACTTGATGCCCTGCCAAACTCAATTCTGACATGAGGACAAATACTGAAAAAAAATCACATCAGTAAGACAGTCTCCATAACAGCAGTTGCAGGATATAAGAAATTAAAACACAGGTTAAAAAAAAATAGACCAGAATTCTGATAGATTCATAGTGCATTGCTTAGTATGCTATGGTGGAAAAAATATATTTCAGTTTTAGAGCATTGTTCTTTATAGCAAAACGAGGATGAAAAGGAATTATTGATGGATGTTTCTAACCCTGATGATACAGATTTTAAGTTGTATGATAACTTAGCTAAAGAGATGCACCACCTGAGTTGCACAGCTATTACAGCATTAAAATTACGGTCTGATCAACAGTCAATATCTATACAATCAACAAAGGAAAGTGGTTTTCCTTTGTGGATTGTATATTTGCAGTATTTTGGCAACTTATTTTGTTATCAACAGTCAATATCTCTCACATGAATATTCTACAATTCATAGCTCTCAACCTTTTAGTACAAAAAATCTGGACAAAGACAAAAATAATGGCAGGACAAAACTTCAAAAATAGGGGCAAATTTTAAATACCCCTCTTATAAACTTAGAAAGTTGCTAGAATAAAATGTCTTGTAAGCTGATTCTATCAATACAATAAGGTGGACTAGGATTACCTAATTTGAGGAGGTATTTTAGAGCAACACAGTTAAGGCTCTTGTACATAGCACAAGAAGAAAACTATAATTCAAAGTGGAAAGGAATGATGCTGACACAGGGATGAAGCTCAAGAAAGTAGGAGAGATTGGGATTTTGGATGCAGTCTCTTAAGGAGAACAACCAAAATCATACAGAGTATTATATTCATAAAATAGCAAGGAGTATTCTAAGAACCAAACCAGCACGAGAATTGAGAAGAGAGATTTCGGCGATAGGGTTGATTGTGTTCAAGGATATGGTTAATAGGCAAGAGGGGGCTGGAATTTATTGGAGAAAACTGGCAAAGGAACCAAGGTATTGGGAGCAAATAACTTGAAAGGGAAAGGTAATAGAATGGGAAGAGGCCAAGAATTATTTTGGACTGCCGGTTACAGACTGCCTTCTCTATCAAGGATTGACAGAGTATAGGCAAACAGAATGAAATAGGGGGCTCCTAAATAAAGACTAGTAGTGGTAGAGTTTTTAATAGAATCTAGAACAGAAGCTGCAGTTAAAAAAGGAATAATTAGTAAATCATATAAAATATTGCATGATAACTATAAGAATCAATCAGAGGAGCTTAGAAAGGATTGGGAAGAGAGATTGGATAAGCAACTCACAAAGAGACAATGGGGGGGATATACGTACATCTCCCAAATATACAATGAAGTCTAGAAGATTTAGGATCTTTGCCTGGAATTGTTTACATAGATATTTTTATACCCCAAGTAGACTCCAAAGAATTTTTCCTCAAGTGGATAACAAATGTTGGAGGTGTGACGGGCAAGAAAGAGGTACCTAGGAACATATTTTCTGGAAGTGTGATGAGCTGACAGACTTATGGGATTCCCTGCAGACCGGAGATGCTGGGTGAGCAGATGGGACTGACTGGAGAGAGTTTTTTTTTTTGAGTTATGCTACAGATATGGAATTACTAGAAAATGGAAATCAAAGTCTAGACCAACTTTACTAGAAGTAGTGAATATTGTAACAGAGATAAAACAACTGAAATTGGGATTTTTAGAAAAGGGAAGGTGCAAACTACATAGGAAAAAATGGGAATTGTGGGAACAATATATGCAGAGCAGGAACGAGGTTTAAGAGGCAGGGTTTGAATGAGCTATATAATACTTAACTGACAATGACGGGATGGTTTATAAGTAATGTATAATGTTTACAACTATAGTTGTTTCAATGGTGTCTGTCATGTAAACTGTAACTAAACTGATATTTTGTATGTTTTTCATTTATATAAATGTAAGCTTGCCTTTGTCATATGTGTAAATTTAATAAAATGTTTGAAAATAAATAAATAAAACGTCTTGTGTTACCATGCTTTTTCTGAAGGATATGAAGTCTGAAACTCAAATTATTTAGTAAATTCAACGCTCACTGATCTGCCACAAAAATCCAGAAAAACAAATTTTATGAGGAACAGGCCAAAAATATGAGGGACAAATCTGGATATTCTGTATAAATCTATACAGTTGAGAAGTATTTCTGCTTCTTAGATTATGAACATGTGAATACTTCTATTAGGATTAATCAGCATATATAAAAGCTGCATGTTATGTAG
This sequence comes from Protopterus annectens, assembly GCF_019279795.1. NCBI lineage: Eukaryota > Metazoa > Chordata > Ceratodontiformes > Protopteridae > Protopterus > Protopterus annectens. The sequence goes on along the minus strand of NC_056731.1, from coordinate 938,895,078 downwards.
TAAAATGAGTTGCCTCGGTAAAATATGCTTTTCTAAACTGACACAAAGAATATAGACTTGGATCAGCAGAAGGGGTTGCTGGCAACCTTAGGGAGCCTATAAAACAAGAACAATAACCACAGATCGTGTAAAGGTTTTAGAAATATTTAGGAAATTTTATGAAAATTTGTATAAAGCAAAGCAATGTGGAACTCAGGAAAGAGCACAAATGGAAATATGTATTAAAGACTTAATTATGCCAAGGCGAGATGTAGATGAGGCTCAACAGCTAATAGTTAAGACAAGGGGGGGATAAGATAAAAACTGCAATGTATAAAGTAATATTCAGGAAAGTCTCCAGAAACAGATGTTACTCTTGAGGAAGTTTGGAAATTAGGATAAGAGAAAGTGATAAAGATCTCAAAGATTTTAACAGTATTTTAAAAGGAGGAGAAGTACCAAAATTTGGAAGAAAGCTGTGGTGGCTGTACTACCTAAGGACAGTAAAGACCCCAGCCTCATACAGACCCATTTCAATTTTAAACCATGATTATAAAGTGTTTGTGCCTACACTAGCTAAAAGAAGAGCAAAGACGTTGCCCAAATTGACCGATATGGATCAATGTGGTTTTGTGGAGGGGAGGCAAACATTTGACATTAACAGAATACGGATGATCCAGAGGGAAGTAGTATGTAAGAAAATGCCACTGTTCTTAGTGCGTCTAAACGCACAGAAAACATTCATCAGAGTAGTCTGGAGTTTGTTGACTAGGGCAATGGAAGCATTTGCATTCCCTGATACAATAAGTTTAAATAGGATGACATATGAAGGAACAGAGGCAAGAATTAAAGTGGGAGGGTTCCTTTCCTATAGGTTGTGTTTGGACAGAGGAACCAGGCATGGGTGTCCTTTTTCCTTTTTATTTGCTTTATATTTACAGTCATAGGCAAAGAAAACAAGGGACTCAAACACAAGGATATAATTGGTATGATAATCAAGTAGTCTGCCTTATTTGCAGATATTATTTTGCACCTGATAAATGCAGAGATTCAACAATTTATGTAATGTTGGACTGATGATCATTACAAAAAATGTGCTATACAATGTATGCAAATAGCAAAAATTTTAATATGGTTTGCATTCTTTTTTATTAATATATGTTTGCCTGTGTTTTAAGGGGTAATATAACAAAGGCGTTTTATAAAATATAATATAGACTTGGATTAAGAGCGACTGATATCCTGAACATAGTACAACTATTATCAAAGCTATTCCTGTTTTAACTGGTCTTATTTAGTAATGAAAAACAGCTTCCTTTATAAATACTTTAGAATATATGTTTTCACATTCTTTTCTCACGGGAAAGGAAAACGGGTTTATTTTTAAACACAAAGAGGTAGATTTCATTCCTGTGCTTTAAGGATCAGTCTCAGATGGATGCTATGGAACAGGAAGGGGATCTTTTTATGGAGGGCAACTGTAAAGGACAAAAAATCATTGGTCTGTTTTTCAGTGTCAAAACATCGCTCCCAGTCTGAGTCTGAAAAAGAGCCATGGAAATCAGTGTTTTACCCTGGAAAACAAATAGGGTAATAAAACAAATTCAGTTCTTTAACAGACTCTCTGACTTCCCTTGCAACTTCAGCACAATGGGCATCCTCTTTTTCTCCCCACCTGCATGTTCTCACATGTGCCTCCCATTCTAACAACCCTTAATGCAGGGGAGTGCAGAACATCTCTTTTGCAAGACATTTCCTTGGCTCAGTGGCTAAAACATATTCTTCAGTCATTTATACAAAATTCATGTCAAAGCTTGTGCACCAGCCTATTCTGAGAGCTTCAAATTAATTCCTCACAAGAGCAAAACTCATTTTATGCAAGATGTTTAACAAGAGGGTAATGGTGAAGGTGACCCTGGCTTTCAAATCAGCGGATTTTGTTCTATATTTCTTAACCTGAATGACAATGGGGCCTGGAGACCCATTATGGATCAACCCAGTCTGAAAAAGCATCTGAAAGTCAAGAAGTTATAGATGGTGATCCACAAGTTCATTTGATTCCTTATGTTTCAGCAAGCACAGCTGCTAGTAGCAACTCTGGACTTAAAATATGCTTACTAGCTTGGGAGATTTCATAAGAAATTTCTCATCTTTTAAGAATGTGCCTTCAGGTTACAGTTTTACCATTTGGTCTTAGGAACTGTTTTTACAGTTATCCTTTCATTGTGGAAAGCTATGAAAGGTGACTTGCACATTAAAGGTTTCAATTCTGAATTCCTTCCTTTTGAGGTTAAACAACTAAGAAAATAGTTTCAAAGACAGGCATTTAATTGTCCACCTTATCAGTTTGCTCCAAAGGAAGTAATATTAGCCTCCCCAATGTGAAGTTCAAATGACACTGAGGAAAGAAATAACTTTTGTAGACATTATGTAAAGGACACCTTTAAGGAAGTAGATTGACTTCTAGCTGTGGAACGGTTGACACAAGCAGAAATGCCAGAGAAAAGTACTTTGATGGATAAATATGCCAACTTGTATTCAAATGCATAAGTTAAGTAATACAGTACTTTAGAAAATAGATAACTCAAACAGCTTATTCTCTTAATGGCAATTCATGACAAAAATGTTTCCATTTTTGTAAATATTTCTTGTGCTATAATTTCAGGCCTCCTTTAGGATGTTTAGCACTTGACTGGAAAGGGAATTAGTGATAGTTAACAGAAACTTAACCTACAAGCTGAGAAATAGAGTACTAATAATAGAGTGTATGTTTTCCCTGTCTGCTGAAATTGTAAAGCCTTGTTCAGCAAGGGCCAAGGAGGAAAAGTGAAATAGCATTGCCATTAATTTGGGTTAACCAGAAGGAAGCTACTCGTATAGTACTGGCTCTGTCTTGCTTTGCTTTGATCAGTACTTCCTTTGATTACAGGGAATAATGGAAAGGCATAAAGTATAATCTTAATCCATAAGAATAAGATGATGTATCTTTTTCAAACAGTCTGATGAGGTAGCAGAGAGCATAGCATTTGAAGGTGACTGGTTTGCTGAGATGAATGGCAAGTAAGTCCATTAGTGGCATGCCCTAGATCTGTGTAATGCTGTGAAGGTTTTGAAGATCAAATTTCCATAAATAAGTCAGCAAGTTGTTTGCTGTGCTGAATGTACATGCTTATTCTACAGGCTTGGAAGGTATACTGCTACATTATCCAGTGCCAGATCAGAAAGGTTTCTCTGCAGTGCTGGAAGGATTTGATTTCCTCATTTATCGATATACCGCATAACACTGGCACCATCTGCACCAACTTGCAGGGGACCCAAAATTAAGCTGTCCTGGAAAGCTGTCTATATACTGCTTTGATTTCCCTCAGATTAGTGTGTAGAGATCTTTTGTTGTGAGACTAGTTGCTCTGTATCGAAAAAATGCCCAAGTGTGCTTCCTACGTAAAATTCAGAGAGTCTATTTTCAATTAATGCATTACTGAAGGATAACTCAGGGACATTCAAAAGAAGCTCCTATTTTAATGGATTAAATACAGCAAATCTCACCCTCTAGGAAGAACAGTCCCAAATATTTCAGAAGATCCATTGTGCATAAGGGACTACAAATAACGTAGAAAGAAATTCATCCTTGGCCTCTTAAGTACTGCTTCCCTGCAATTTACAGCTGCTCTCTCCAAAATCTGTCATCATATTTTCAATTTTCAGTTAGCGTGTCCAGGGGAAAAATACTTTCATTTGAAAGGAGTCTATGTGCAAAAAGGAAACCGACATTGACGGTTTCAGAGGTAATGTCTTGTTTTTTTTTTTTTGTTTGTTTTTTTTACTGTGACCCCTAAAGGCTGTATAAACAGAAAGGCTGATGCTCTGACCTAACAGTTGTTGAGAATGGGCTATGAAACAGTTGCCACAATAAAGGAAGATAACTAAAATTTTTAGAGAGTTGTGTGAAGACTGCAGCTAAACATCTGGTAAATACTGTGAGAGGTGTGGAAGAGCATAAATGTCAGACTTGAAAACTAAAAGTAATAAAGAACAATCTGTAATACATGGGATTTTTGTGGGATAACCTTAATGGAATATGCTGAAAGCACATTTTGTGTCCAGTGTTGTCATACAGGACCCTCATATTTGAACAGCTCCAAAAGTTACCTTTTTTGAATTTAAGTGATTGAAAGTGTTCAAATCTGACATAATTAATGGCTGGAATGTTGTATCCTTTTTTGAAACCAGAAAAAAAAAATTGCATAGCAGTCATGGCTTATTTTGCGGATGATGCCCAAAGTATTACCTTTTACAGCAACATCTGATCCATCAGCTGTAAAGCCTGGGTTATCAGATGTGTTGGAATGTGGGGGATGTGACAGATACTGTTTAGTATAGCCTTGACTTATCTATTGCAAAACTACTTGTATTTGGTAATTAGCTAACAGGATGCTTAGATGCTTCTGTAAGTTTACTCTTGGGGGTTATAAGGGCGATGGACAGGAAAAATTCCACATGTAATTACTTTGATGGCTTCCTGGTATTTCCCTTTCCTTCTAGAGACTAATGTAGCTGAACATTTTCCACATCTGGCTTCTAAACTGCAGGTTATAGGATTGTTTATGGCAAAAAGATTTTTCTGTAAGATAACTTCTCTGAAACTTAAGGGTAGGACCATAGTACTTTTCTTTAATATCTGTCCTTGCCCTTCTTTTCTGAGTCATACATTATATCTACTGGCTATTTATTCATTCTTCACTGATAGAAACATCCAAGAAATTGCATTTATCATGTAGATAGCTTTCATTTCTTAGCCAGATGTGTCATCTCATTACTACACTTAATGTGCATGGCACTGATAATCCATCTACAGAATTATAAGCACAATTTTAATCTAACATTGTTGAGCTTTCAGTTGCACTACAGCAGCTAGCTGTCAACTGCTAAACTCCACCTTCTCTCAATTTCCACAACTCCAGTCCGGTATTACACCTTCAGACTACATGCCAAGTCCATCACCTAGTAGAGCAGGCTAGCTTATACCAGAGTTTGGAGAAAAAAGGTGAGAATTTACAATATCATTAGTACCACAGACAAGATGTTTTAAAACTGAGTCTTAACTCTGACCCTTTGTGTAAAGCTTTCAGATTAGTCTGCCCATGGGCAATGTGAAGAAGCTTATTTGTCCCTGTGATGATGTGCCTCAAAGTTGCTCCACTCACCCTAACAGCTCACTGTTACTTCAAAACTATGGTTTATAATGAATCAGACCTCAAATTGAAATTATTACTTCTGCCTGTATTATTAATAGTTTTGACAGAATATTATATTTGTACAGTATGCTTTGTCTACTTTTGTAGCACTACTCCATTATAAATTTTACTTGTGCCACCACTTTGTGCATTCATAACTGGACTGACCCAGAAATAGGTCCTCTTGTATCAGTGTTCTACCTTGGTTAACAAACTTAAATAAGAAAGCAAATAAATACACAATTATTAAAAGCTTTAGTTTCAACTGGAAATCATGGCATCAGGTATGCACCAGCTTGGCCCCACACCCCTCCCTTCTGGCAAAGCCAAAGAATCACTTGTCTTGCCATTCCACCACCATTCCTTGTCGTCTCCTCTAGTGTTTCAAGTGCTGTCTGAATCTGGGTCATCTGGGTTGCAAGTAGGGCTTCCTCCTACTATGCTACATAGTAATGTTGTATATACCTATCTGATAAGGGGTCTACTTTACGTTGTCGTAAGCTGACAATATTGAGTCTGATATTGTCGGCACGACAATATCGAAAGTGAAGAACATCGTGCAACTAAACAGAAATCTCCGTAAGGGGAGATTTCCATTTACCTCAATGTAGTTCGGTCTCGGAGTTGGTATATTTAAGTGGGGTGGTGTGGGGGTGCAGGGGGCTTGCCCCCCTGCCTACGCCATTTAGTTTTTTTGTTTTTTTACGTTATTCGATGTTTTACTTAATCGAGCAATAAAGTTCGACCTTTATTGATTCACGTAAACTTTCAATAACGTGATATAGACACCTGATAAGAGCTTTATTAAGAAACCATCTGCACTAAATAATTAAAGCTCAAAGCCACTGTTAGTGGAGGTATATAACTATTTACTATATCTATTGAGTAATCTTGATTCATTGTCAAAGGCAAAGGACTACTACAGTAATTGATCTTTTATACTGAGATGTATATAGTTGAGGGATCTTAGAGTTACAGAATAGATTCTGCCTTTCCTTATGTGATTTATACAGTCTGTTAGCTCTTTATGGCATTGGAACCTATGTGCCAGGGTCAGCACTTATTTTTTTTTATTATTAAATGCACTATATAAAGGAGAGGTTGTGTATTTTGATTCCAATTGATGCATAACGTCTTTGTAGGAGAAAGATGATGAGCAAGAGGGCAATTAAAAACCCTCTTATGTAATTTAAGGTTTTGGCACTGTCTTTGGCAGAGGACCACTAGACTCTGAGGATGGACCCTAATGATGCAAGTTAGAAATCTCAGGGGGATTCAACCTGTGACAGGCAGATGTCCTCCTCTTCATTTGAAGAAATAGGAAATTGGTTCCCTTTCCTTTTATCTTTTTATGCCTTTGTTGGTAATAGTGAAACTCCCTTTTTTCAATTCTGAAGGAAGATGAATGCTGATCCATGAAGCAGACCAACTTAAGTCCCTGCTACTGTCTGGTAGATTCTTGTACAATGCTTACATACGCCCTGGCAAATAATCTGTAGTCAAAGGAGGGAATAGAGAGAGTCAGACATACCTCTCAACCTTTCAGCACAAGAAATCTGGACAAAGCTTAGAATAATTGGGCGGGGGACAAAGACCCAAAAGTATGGACAGATTTTTAAACACTGCTCTTATGAATTTTAGAAAGTTGCTAGAATAACAAGATTTTCTGTTAAAATGTATTTTCTGAAGGATATGATGTCTGACACTCAAGTGTTTGTCTTTATTCAGTTCAATTCTCAACGATTTACAAGAAAACCACAAATTTTATGAGAAACAGACCAAAAATATGATGAAAAAAATCCACATATTCTATAAAAATCTGGCCAGTTGAGAGTAATGGAGTCAGAATGCTGATGGAAGTTTATTTTGTAAGAATGCGTCCACCATAACATACTTCGCCATCTCTCTCTGACTTCTAGTATAATTCTGGGTGTCTCTGACATTGGTGTTAATGAAGACGCCTGCTTTATTCTAAAAATTTGAAGTGGTGGGGTCAAAGAATTATCTTTAGGTAGTTTACAGACTGCTTTTCAAGTCCCTATTTCTGGAAACCTTCAAAGACAAAGTGCATTCTTCAAGAAAACTGGTTTAAGTACCTTCACTTTTGAAAGAATCCAGTGATGAAAAAATCCTTTCCTTTGTTGCTCTTTTCTGGTTTCTCTTTTTAATTCTTCTAGACATTTGTCTAAAGACTATAAAGGTTTCTTAGTAAGTTATGAAAACATGGATTTCACTCATCTCATTTCAATTGTTTTATTAAATATGAGACAAAATCTTGACAATTTTCTACTTCATACCTGGACCCCAAGCAGAACAAGCACTAGATGTGGCAGCTTTCCTACAAACGTGCATGCTTACTGATCTAGGCTACAAGACAAACTTATTTTCATGACAAAAAATTATTTCCTTTCTTGAATGGAAAAACATTATACAAATGTTATTTTGTTTCTGTCAAAACAAGGTTATCTGTGTAAAGCACAAACTATTCTACTGTAGTAAATGCATACACTGCAAATGAGAGACCATAAGTTACTCGGGAAACAAGAACTGAACAAACCAGAGCAACACAGAGACAGTCTTATTCTGGAGGGTTCATGCCAGCAGAATCAGCTACTTCAAAGGTTCAAGAGCAGCAACAGTCCCCCCCAAAGGGAAGAGCCACTCCTACAACAATCCAGCTAGACTACAGAAAAACAAAGTGGACAAATTCAAGTTTTGTAATTTACTGTTAAAGTGAACCTACCTAAAGAAATATGACGGCTATTCCACTACTTTCTTTCTTATCTAGTGCTTTTTGTGAAACAGCAGCATGTTCACTGATCCAAGCATTATAAATTGGAGCACAGTTCCAAGACTTGGTGTTGGTTTTGTTACAGTGGTCATCCTAGGGATACAAGCCGAGGTCTCTTATTTCCTTTCTGGAAACATAGTCCGGCATTCTGCCTAACAACAGCACTGCACAGGCACGGACAGTGACATAGTACTCTTGTGTAATGTACTCAGCATGTCAGTAGATTCCCTTCCTCCATTCCTTGTAGTAGCCTTCTTAGTTCAATTATTCTATACTGTTAAGTTTTAGTGTTATACTGGTGTGAGAAAGTATTTGTAAGGTGTTATGTTCATCTGTGTTTACCCTAGTTCTTTTAATATGACTATACGGAAAATAATTTGCTACCTGGGAAACAGTGTATGACTGTTGAGTGTTTTGACGGGTGTTTTCTTGGCAGTATGATGGATTTAGTCTGTTGGGAGGAAAGGGTCATAATGGAGGGGGGGGGGGGGACAAACACTGTCATGACTGTATCTCAGTTCACTTCATATCCCAACTTCCTGGACATACACTAGTGGAGACTAGCACCAAAAAAAACACAAAAGATGGATGCTTTCTTTTAAGAAAGGCAAACTGTTTGCATAACACCCGGATTCGAGGAAGTATTAAAGAGTATCCCTTCTACAACTTCTGATAAGTTGACTCATTTCCTGAGGTTCTTATGCAATTCATACCTTTCTGCACAAAAGTATAAACGTAGGACTTTGGGTGACTTCCAAATCTGGTAGTTTAAACATGGGAGGGAGTTGTTCCTGTCTGCAATATGCAGCAGCCATTCTCAACCCTCAAGGCTGCACATCATCACTGTTCAGGATAAACTGCAAGATAGGAAGCATGCAAAATAGGGGTATATAACCGACAGAGTAATGAAAAGCCAGGAACACAAAGTTATGTTGAGTACCTCACAAAAACTGCACTACCCTGGGCACAACATTGTTGTACCTGGTTAGTCAAGTTTTCAGTTTGCTGCTCAAGGAAGGTCTCTTCACTCATGTCCGGACCACTCCATTCTGCTAAATTCCACTCTAAGCCACAGCAATCCTGTACCTTCAGGGACATAATGAAAAAGCCAGCTGCACTATATAACTGGCCAAGCATCAAAATTTACGTGAACAAAACTTTTGTTTGATGTCTGACAGCCCCCTATTATTAAACAGCTGCAAGTGTCTGAAAACGTTTATCATACTAGCTCAGCCTTTATTCAGATGAGTTCCTAAACAGCTCAAACATCAGATGCGGAAATGTATGACATTGCAAATAACTTGTTAAATCCATTATGCTTAGTATACTGAACAGGTCTATGTCAGAAGATCGAACAGCCAGATTATCGAACCCAAGATTATCGAATCTCAGAACATCGAACTGGCTTCTCCTCTGGAAGCCAGTATTTTTTTTGTGTTGGTTGTCTGCTCTTTCCCAAATATGGACGAATCTCTGAGTTGCTATATATAATAAGTAGGGGTGGGGGGGAACAGGGGGGCTTGCCCCCATACAAAAACACTGTATTTTGAGATGCCGCCTTCTAGCGGATAGGCCAGTCCAGCGTTCCGAGATTCAATCTTCTTGGTTTTGATAATCTGGCCATTTTATCTTCTGATATAGATCCTGTAATGAACAATCCATCTGGAGGAGTGTGCTCACATCTGTACAGGTGAGAAATGTTCCTAATTCTCTCTATGCTAAATACTCTTTCTGAAACACTATCAGGCTTCTACTAATCCCACAGTGGACCTGAGAAATATATGTGAAAAAGAAAGGTTTCCTGCTTGCTGCATCAACTACCATTCTCACGTAATTTGCATGCATATATATATATATATATATATATATATATATAAATGAATGTGAAGAGAGGTTTGGGGTCCCCTTCCTCAGTGTCACCCACACAGTACTCTGCTCCACACCACATGGATAGGTCTTTATTTGGAGGCCATGAGGATCTGCATCAACATTCCCTACAACAGGGCCACCCATGTTTAAGGGAGGACCCTGTCCCCATGCCTGGGAACTACTCAGCACCCCCAATGGTAGTGTGGTTTATATTCCTATTTGAGTCCTAATCCCCATCTTATGTCATGCAGAACTTGTAATGCTGCCCTTTGAAGCATGTGCACTACTGCAACTACAGTGTTCTGCAGGGCATGTGCACACCTGGCGCAACAGCTGCTTGAGTTTCAAAATGACTGCCAGCCTTCTTCTGGCATCATCAAAGCAGTGGGCCAAGAAGCCCCCACCCCCAGCTATCTTAACTAATGATGTCCACTAACCCCAATACACATTAGCCTCCAGTACTCACACCACTAATTGATCTTGGGTCATATACGGCTTCATATCTCTCTGAGCTAACTATAACTTTTTTAATGTAATTTCATTCTGGCAAAATCTTGGCTCTCACTTGACTGAATGTAAGTCTACTTGATACCATTTTAATATACTGTTAAACCTGCACAAATGGAAGGCTTCATGGAAGACAAGACTAAATTTTTAACTTCAGTGTGCTTATTAAATATATAATGCAGAAGGCAGCACTGATGCACAGTGTTTGTACAAAGTGTGGTACCAAATCATATACCTCAGAATAAAACCAATCAGTTACAGTAAAATTGTTACAGTAAGAGTAATGGCTGGACAAATAAATGAAAACATATATCTGAATGTAATACAAGTTCTTTGGTAATTATGAACACCATTTTTAAATAAGGATTTTCATCCTCTGTTTTTTTTTTTTCAATAAAATATTTTCTTCTTTTTTAATTAAAATACATCTCCCAAGCCGTTGTGTAACAAAACTTGTGGTACCTTATGGTATCTACAGATTCCTTGTTAAATGTATATTAGTGTACAGCAACAATCTGCTTTTAGGCAGACATACCAAGTACAATTAAAAAAATAAAACTTAAAATTGTAGCTTTTTCTCTTGCTCTCTCTAAAATACACACATTCAACAACAGTGGATTAAAACTGTACATCTGTACAATTCATACAACCTGCCCTTCTCAATAATAAACACAAAAGGATTTCTACACAAATGTGCAACAAGTGCAAATACAGAAGCTCAAGTGATCTAGGATTTCCTGTTCTCTTGCTTTTTGGAGGAGGAGGTGGAAGAGAGAGTGTCTCGTGGGCGATGAAACACTGTTCCTTCAGACTTGGAGGCTGAAGAGGATCCCATAATTACAGCACTTTTCCTCTTCTCTTTATTAAATGATTCCTGAGACTTTGAAGCCTTGTTGTGTTTCTTGGCTGTCCCTGAAGCTGCTGCTCTGATGATCCGACTGGGTCGAACAAATACTCCATGACCGGGCCTGCAATGGAAGTACCGCCTGCCTTTTACAGTGCCATCATGTTTTCCTAAATAAAAAACAATAACAGTGAAGTACAATATTGTACAGCTCATATCTCAATACTGCTGGCATAAAAATACAGCTGTATACAATATGCATAAAACATGTAAAGGCACAATATGTCAAGGATTTTGCATGAATCACTGCAAAACACATATCCGTGTCACACAGAGGGGTTCCTTAAAAAATTATCTGAATTTTCATTTCTTTCTGCTTCAAGTCATATGTCTTACTCCTCAGTCAGATTACACTAAAATGAACAAGAAGAATATAATGTGCAGACTAGATCACTGATAGTTATATAAAAGTTTGGTGCAACGCACTTCTCTGCTGCCTTGTCTGTTTAAATTACCTGGTCACTTATGTTTTTGAATACAGAGCTACTTTGTTCAAAACCAATTCTGTACAGTTATGTCCTGCTGACAAATGTTTCTTGCACTGCACTAACTGGCACATGCAACCATGGAGTCACAATTTACAAGCACACCCACATTCACATTTCAAATAAACTAAAGTTTTAACTGCTACTGTATACTATTTAAATCAAGAAAGTCATTTGATACAAAAAAAAAGTTATGTGCTCACCATACTGTTTCATCCGCGTAGTCCATTTTCACTCTTCCTCAACTGATGGGTTCGGATCTGACACGTGGATCCGACTTAGCTGCTTCTACAAGATCACTGGATCCAAGAACTCTCAAGCTCCTCCCTTTATCCTTAATGCCCTGCCAACCTAACATACCTCAGATGAAGTTTGCTGCCCCTAGATATCAACAGACAGCGTATTACATAAATTAACAAAGGCAGAAAGGAAAAGGAAGCTGGAATTCTAATAAGGAACAGAGGTTCCTGTACCACTCTTAGATCTCTCCAGAAGCAAAAGGAGGGGGGCAGGTGGCCAGGAAGTTGAAGAACAAAAATGGACAACACAGATGAAAAAAGTTATGTACTCACCATAACATTCTATCTGATGCCCTTTTAATTCATTCCTCAATGATGGGACAGAGCAGAGTCCCCAGCTACTGTAATCATGGGAGGCCCTCATGAAAGGATATTCTAGAGCACTGCTGAGCCAAAGGCAACTCTGTTCCTGGATATCACATTTATTCTGTAATCAACAATGAAGGTAAAATAATTTGCCCAAGTTGCAGCTGCACAAATATCATCCAAGGCAAGCCCTTGACCAAAAGTCTGAAGAAACTGCCATAGACCTCATGGAATAAGCTTTAGAAGGCTTTGGCAAGGATAAACCCTCTCCCCACAAACAAGAGAGATACATTGGCCAATGTAACTTTGGATACTGGTTTGCCCAATCTGTTAGGAGAAAAAGAAACAAATAACTGGTCAGATTTCCTGAAGTCTTTGGTTCTACGAAGGTAAATATAAAGTTGTCTATGTACATCCAAAAGGTGAAGCATACACTTCGCTTTATTTGAAAAGTTGGAAAGGAAAACTCATAGATTAATGACCTGGTTTATGTTGAACTCAGAATCTACCTTAGACAAGAAAGATGGATTTTCTCTCAATGACATTCTGTTTTTGTGAAAAAACAGGTAAGGAGATTTGAAAGATAGAGCCTGAAGTTTGGATACTCATCTAGCTGATGCGATAGTGATCAGAAAAATAGTTTTCCTAAGACAAACATTTAAGATCTGCTTTGGGTAAAGGTTCAAAGGGAGATTGTGCTAAAGTCTCAAGTATGACAGTTAAATTCCGAGAAGGAGGAGGATCTTTTAATAATGGTCTAAGCAAAAAAGTTCCCTTGAGAAAGACCATGCTAATTTAGAATAGGCTAAGGCAGAGTTATTTTCGCCCAGATGGAAATTATACATGGCATCCAATTGGACTTTAATAGATGAAACGCTAGTTCCTTCATTGAAAACTGAAGCCAAAAATTTGAGGACAGATAGCACAGGTGCTGAAAAAGGATCCAAATTTTTGCTAAGGGCCCAGAAAAACAAATCTTTTCCATTTAATTTTGTAAATCTTTCTAGTATATGCTTTTTGAGAAAATAATATGATATGATGGACCGGGGAAGGACAGCCTGGGCTGTCTAGCAATTAATGGAATCAGAGAAATCATGCAGTGAGTTTGAGGTCTGAGTCTGGATGAGTCATACCCATTGAGTGAGACAGGAGGTCTAGAGCTGGATCCAGAATTTAGAGGGGATGATGAAGGTGAGGTCAGAGGAAAGAGAACCAAATCTGACAAGACCAGAAGGGTGCAATGAGGACAATTGTGCTCTTCAACCGAAATGCTTTTTGTAGAAATTTGGGTTTGAGAGATAATGGCTGTTAAGCATAAAGCAGACTGGAGGGCCAGTCGTGGATTACAGCATCTCTCAGTGACTTCCCCATTGAAGGGATTAGGGCAAAAAAAAAAACTGCTGCACTTGTCCTCAGCATGGCTGGCTCCATCGACAGAAAATTCTCTCTGCCACCTTGACACTGAGAGACCACTCATGAGACATCAGAATGGACCTACTAAGTTTGTCTGCAATCATGTTGGATTTCCCTAGAATGTGCGTTGATATCAGAAAGTGACCAGAAGTGATTACCCACTGCCACACTTTCACAGCTTCTTGACAAAGAGGGTAAGATCTGGCTCCCCCTGTTTGTTGATGTACCAGACCACTAACATACTATCCATCTATATGGCGATTGTCCCAGATGGGAGAATGCCTTGAAAGGCCTGGAATGCTTGGAGGACTGCTCTAATCTCCAGGATGTTGATATACGTCTTGGCCTCTTTAGGGGACCACGTACACTGGACTGTCCTTCCCAACTCGGAGGCGTCCATAGTCGCCGTGGGCAGGGGAAGACCAAATGGAGGGCCTTTGCACAGCTGGTCTGAATTAATCTACTAAAAGAAATATCTTTTGCACGCTTATGTGATCTTGACTGGAGTGGTTAACGGATGTTGAAGAATGAACCACTGGACTGAAAGTGTCCGTTGAAAAATCTGCATGTGGAACCTGTCCAGAGGAATGAGGGTGACAGTCGCTGCCATGGATCCCAGGGCTTGTAATATTAATCAAGTCAAAAGAAGAATTTTAATCTATTTCTTGACTTGGGTCCTCAGTGTCTATATTCGAGTAGAGGGAAGAGAGACTGTCTGTGTCCAAACGAGCGCCTATGAACTCCATACTGTGTGTAGGAGTGAGTTGAGATTTCTTGTAACTGACTGTGATTCCCAGATGAATGCACAACTGGAGCAAGTGGTCCCTTTACCTGTACAGGTCAATGCCTGGTTGGGGCAGTTAGGAGCCAGTCATCTAAATCTGGAAACAAGCGGAATACCAGCAGTCTCAAGTGAGCTGTTACCGCTGCCATTACCACTGCCATGCATTTGGTGAACACCCTGAAGGCTGTGGTGAGACCTAAGGGCAATGCTCTAAACTGGTACTGACTGGCTCCCAGCTGAAGTGTCTTCTGGAGCACCTGTTCATTTTGATGTGACAGTATGCATCCTGAACATCTGTCGAGCACACCCAATCGTCCTTTTGCAGCAGAGGCAAAATGGACTGAACTGTGACCATCCGGAACTTTGAATACTGTAACAACTAATTTAATTTGCTGAGAACCAGAATTGGTCTCAAGTCCCCTGTCCTTTTTTTTGCACCAAGAAGAATCTTGAGTAAGTTCTGGACCCTCTTTGGTCTGGGAGGACCTCTTGGATTACTTTTTTCTAGCAGCTTTTTTACTTCTAGAGATGCTGCTTCCTCTGACTAAGTGAAGTGGAACATCAGGGATTTTCTTCACATTGGTGGGAGGGGTTAGAGAAAATGGTATATATACCCTCTGACTATGATTCTTTGCAACCCACAAATCTTTTGTTATAGACAGGCAAGCTCTCTGGTGCAGAGACAAATGTCCCCCAACTGCCCTGGGAAAACTATCTCTGCATGAATCCCCTTTGATTTCTTAAGCCACATTTCTCTACCTCCTCGCTTGTTTCTAGAGAAAGATCTTTGAGGGGTTAAAAACATACACCCATGGCAGACAGGGTCTTTCCTTCTTATTCACTCCTGCAAAGCGTGTCTTTAACCTTTGGGCCAAACAGAGAAGATCCATCAAAGGGCATATTGACGAACAAAGACTGAAATGGCTCCACAAAATCACATAAATGCTTACAGCTATGTCTGCTGATAGCTATATCTGACCCTGCAGCCCATGAGGAGCCTTCCACAGCATGAGAGATGGAGTGGAGGGTGACCAGTAGCAAGGAAATTATATTTCCATTCTCGGATGACGTGGACCCAGAAAGAGATTTGGCAAGTTCCTTGGTCAGATCACTCTGCAGTTTTGTAAAATAAGCCAATTAATTTAGTGACCTGAGGGCAAAGGTTGCTAAAGCATACACACACTTCCATGGCATCAACTGGCACTCCCTAGCTCCAGTGTACATGGTGTTTAGGGGGGTGGGGGGCTAAAATTTTGTCCACTCTTTTCGGTACTGGTTCAACGGTGTCCCGCTCCTTCTACACCTTCCACGAGGCAAGGTTAATGAGCTCATTGGCTGTGGGAGTCACCAAAGAAGTAGATACGCCAGACATGAATGCCTCCAGGAACACAGATTCCTCCTGGGAGGGGATGTTGGAAGATCAACCACCTTTTTGTTTCAGGAGTTCCAGGATGTCTACAAAGGAGACATCTTTCACTTGGTGATCTGGGGACCTCCTCCCCCTCATCAAAAATCAGTGTCTTCTGTGAGACATTCTGGGGGGGGGGGGGAATCCAAGTGCTTTCTCTTACATGTTCTCTTCTGAGGGATTTCTTCAGTAGGATGTTCTGGGGAAGTATCAGAAGAGATAATGTCCTGGAGACTCATTTGGGCTGTATGCCCCAGTGGAAGGGATGGAGGCTCAGAGCAAACAGTATGAGGCAGGGTTGTCTGATCTGAGGAGGGCAGGGATGTCTCTTCTCTAGCCAAGGAGAAAACCTCAGACAGTCAGCTCCTGCAACCCCACCAGAACTCCACTCGAGGAGGTAAGTCACAACTGAGCTATCGAGCACCAAGGCTCCGAGGGGAACAGTTGTCTCAGAGAGGTTCAGAGTTGACTCCAATACCCCGATCCAGCATCAGTGCTTCAGCTCTGAGAGTCTTCCGGCTCCAAGAGACTAGATACCAGTCAGCTCCGGGGAACCATCAGTGTTGAAGAACAAACAGTCTTTGGATCCGATGAAGACACCCCCATGGATCTTGGTTCATGAACACAGGGTTAGATCAGAGAAGGAGATACCAATGGGGAGGTGGACAAGTGACAGCTTGTGGACCCAACTGGGGTTGGAGCCGGGAGAACCCCCATCTGAATGTGTGCTCTGAGGAACTTCCTCATCATCCTGTCCACATTGGCTTCTGAGAGGCTTCTCGAAGATCTGAGAGAGGGACATGGTAGACAGAGGCCTAGAGTGTCTTCACAGGGACCCTTCCAGGAAAGGAGAAGGAGAGCCTAGATGAAACTAGATCCAAGAGATGTGAAGGATAGGATCCAAGGGGACCTAGGTTTCAGAATGATCGGATCCCAGATGGACAGCACTGACTTCGTTTGTAACTTTGCAGGAGACTCAGTTGAAGGAGTTGATGCTGAAGCCACAGAATGATCAGAAGACCTTTTGCAGGACTCCTTTTCCTTTGACATAGATTCAGACTTGTTTTTGTCAGGCTTCTTGGGAGGGGTTTGAAATCCAGCAACCGAGGAAGTAGAAAGAAGGGAGAAGACCTCATAAAACTAACTTATTTTTGTGATCTGTTAAGTCCTGGAATTGTAACCGGAGCAGATCGTACAGTCCACTTTCAGGTGAGCAGGACCTAGATATTACATACATTCTCTGTGGGGATTAGAGTTGGGAAGCTTGTTCATACAAGTAATGCATTTTTTTGAATCCTGAAGGTTTTATCAAACATGTCAGAAAACTCCACAACACAGCAGGCAGGAATAATGCACAAACTCTAGGCTAAAGAAAACAAAGATTTTTTTTTTTGAAAGGGGATTAAAGGGATAAACAAGGAAGAAAAATGGGGAAAGGAAAAGAAAAACTACCAACAACGGTAGATAAAGTACTCTGCAGAGTAAGAGGAGATACTAACAATGGCATCAGAAACAATACCGAAAACAGTAGCTCAAAAAGGTCAATAGCTCAAAAAGGTCAATAAACAGCTAAATTAACTTACAGAAAACGAGAAGGAGGAACAGAAAACAGTAAAATACAAATAGAAGCTAACTCACTAACCAGTAGTAGAAAACTTAAATAACTCCAAGAAACGCTAGAGAGTAAAGGGATCTGTGTCTGAAGTCAACAGTGGCAACTGAGATCTGAGGTTTGTTGGGCTGGTGGGGCATTATGATAAAGGGAAGAGCTCAAGAGTTCTTGGATCTGATGATCTCATACAAGTGGCCAAATTCTTGGATCTGATGATCTCATACAAGTGGCTGAGCTGGATCAAAGTGTCATATCTGAACCCATCAGTTGAGGAATGAATGAAAAGGACATTATCAGATCCACTGTTAAAAGATATTCTAATACACTGAACTGGTCATAATCACCAATTTCTTCTTTATGCTTGTACATAGCTTTTGGAAGCATCATTTAGCTATTCATACATTGCTGTGGACCACTGAGATGGATTCATAAGAGACAGTACACAACATCTATCAACCAATATTTTAATAGACCTGAACAACACCACTGACAGTGTCTAAAATGGGTTCCTATTAAATGACAGAAGATGTATTCTTTCGAATGCGTCTTGATCAAACTTGAAAGCACGAAAAGGCAAAATAGAGAAACGGCATATAAGCAAATTCTTTCCCTGGGAAAGAAATTGCTTGGCCGCTTCCATTACTTTGCCGTTTTTGTCACTGTAGTGCAATCTTGGAGTGGGGGCGACGCCCCCCACTTTATGTAATGCTTTATAATTTTTTTTTTTTTTGGTGGAACAGCGATTTTTTTCTCATGGAAAAAAAATTGCTTTTCTAAGCGTTCGAGATTGTAAGCTGTCGCTTACATGGGTTCAATAAATCATCATTCGCTTTTTTAAGCATTCGATGATTTAACATAGACCCTCTAAAACAGTCAGTATGAACAGTTTAGTTCTCAAACATATTTGTTCTAGCCAGCAACAGCCAGTTCAGATGGCGACCTTATTACCTTTGCTTTTTGTTTACAATGTTATTCCATGGAGTTTCATCCTAACTTCTTTAACAGTGTTTATATGTGCCCATGTGAGAAGTTGCCTAGCCAAATATTTTAGTTATTTACACTTCTTACTGTTCCTTAGCTAGACAGTTACATGCTCTACAGACAGATTCATTGATATTCTTCGCTTTGGATGCTATCCTTGTGTGATTCAAACATTTGCATAAACAGTACACTTGGACTCTTTGCCCACAGTGAAATCAAAACTGCTAAGCCTCACCCAAGAACTTAAAAATAAAAAGTGGGTAAACGGGTGCATAACATTAAGTTAACTCTTTCAAGAACTCCTCAATGTGCAATCTCCATTAAAATGTGGGGTAGTTTCCAAGCAGTCTTCACTAGTAAGACATCCATCTTTATTAGCTGGAAGGCATTTCCATAAAGAGGACAGATTCCCCCTTCTCTATTACTTCCTGGCAGGCAGCAGAATTACCTAACACAAAGTCAGTAAAGGACAAAGAAAACTTGTCAAAAAGTTACAGTTCTATATTAAAAAAACTCATGAACATTCAGGGTGAAGTAGAACAGGCAACTTGCCTAGAGAATAAAAAGTGCTTGATCTGATATTCCTATATCTTCAGTGAGACTGCTCATTCAGCAAACAACCTTCAAAAGAACAAGTGCTGAACAGCAGTAAAATGGCAATGGGTATAAGGAGACAGATTCACTGCAGTACTGCAGTGCACATCCCACTCCTTCCAGAAAAGCTACACAGAGTTCAGTGTAGTGTGCTTCTCACCAGCTAGTTACAGTAAAAACTGCCTACATTAACATGCTTTTGAATTGTGCTGCACTAAACTATAGGACATCACACACACACACACACACATGGGAAGGTTACTTACCAGCTAACAGTAATGTTGATACAGTGACTTACTCCAGGCTGACACGTGTTAGTTTAACATGCATCTCCGTCACTTACCTTTAGAATTTATTTATTTGACATTTGTTGACCGGGTTATTCCAACTGGGCAGATGCCCATTTTCATCAGCGACCCAAGGAGAAAAACTCCAGAAGATAATTACAAGTAATACGTAAATAGTACATAAAGCATAAGGGTGCTAGCAGACAGTTTAACAGTAATTACTAACAATTTACATCCTATAATATAGTCACAGTGGAAGTATAAACATACAGTATAGCAACAATTACAATACAGTTTCATCTAGTAGCTAGTCAAAGGTACAGTTTCCAACAGTTCCACAGGACAAGACGGTTTTAGTACAATAGATTTTAGGGTACCAAGGAGGATAAGACATGGTGTGAAACAGAATATTTGGAAGAAGGGGATTAGGAAAGAGGACAGGTAGATTAAGTGGGGTCAGTGCAACAGCAGATCCAAGATTTCAGTACATAATCTTTTAAAGTTTTTTTGAAACAGTTTAATCTAAAAAAACAGCATGAGTTTATTCCATGCGTTGGCTACAGAGTAATAATAGAAATGTTTGACAATGGTTTTGTTTGGTTTGTAGAGCTGGAGGAGGAGCTGTTCTGAGCTGCGGAGTGTACGGTGTGATGAGTGTTGTTGAGACAGCAGGACAGGAGTGGTGTTGGTTTAAGATCGTGTGTGTCACATGTAGTTGAGGCAGAAGGAGTTGGAGTAATTCAAGCCACTCTAGATTTTTTTAGATGCAGACAGTGGTGTTAGCGGTAGGGTAAATTAGGGGCAAATCTAGCAATTTTATTGTATGTTTGTTCAAGTTTAGTCAAGTGATTTGAAGGTTCATAAGGATTGGGACAGCATAAAGTAGGGTGGGTAGTAGTCAGGCTTTTGCTAGTGTAAGTTTAGATTCATTTGTGACAATTTTTTTTGTTTCTGTACAGTAGGCCCAGTTTTTGATGAGTCTTTTCAATGCAGTTTTGGATGTGAAGACTGAATTTAAATTGATCATCAATAATGACTCCTAGTAGCTTAGTGTGGGGTTCAGTCTTTATAGTTGTGTTAAGGGAGAGACACAGGAGGTCGACTTGAGGTGCTGGAAAGATTTAGGAAGGAAAATGAGAAGTATAGTTTTATTAGGTTTGAGTACGAGTTGGTTGGCTGTTGATCATTTTCGACTGAGTGTAGAGAATCTTGGGTAAGGGAGAGTAGGTGGGGGAGATTGACACAGGTAAAAATTACTGTAGAGTAATCTGTGTACTGTATTAAAGAGGAATGAGGACAGGGGAGAGAGAGAGGTTGTTAGTGAAAATGCTGAATAGTAGGGGCCCAAGGATGGGGTCTTGGGGAACCCCAGTTTGGACAGGGAGGAAAGGAGAAGATGCAGAGAGCCATCTTGCAGATTGAAGACGGCTGGAGAGGCAGCTACAGAACCAGGCAATTACAGAGTTAGAGAGAGCAAGGCTAGATAGTTTGAAGAAGTAGGTCGAGGAAGATGGTGTTAAAGGCCTTGGAAAGGTCAAGGAATAGACATGAGACTAGTTTATTGTTATCTCAAGATCTAGAGGTAGTCTGTGTAAAGGACATTAGTGCTGTAGATGTGCTGTGGCTAGGTCGAAAAGCCATGTTGTGTAGGGGTGAGGAGATTTTGCTGTAGCAGATGAGCAAAAAGTTATTTATGGATGCATTTTTCAAGCATCTTTGACAGAGGAGATAAAATAGCTATAGGTTTGAAATTTGAGGGATCAGTAGAGTTTCCTTCTTTATGCAGGGGAATAACATAGAATTTATTCCAGATATCAGGGAGTATGTTCTCCTGAACTGTCCTACTGATAAGTATGGAGATGGGCTATGCAATAGTTTTTCCTGCTAGTTTGAGAAAAAGAAATGGCAAGTTATCAGCGAAAGGAGAGCAAGTTTTGAGTTTGTTGAGAAGAGATCTGATACAAGCAGTGGTGACAGGCTTAAGGCAGGAGGAGGATGTTTGGGAGGAGTGGGGAATAGAGGGGTAGGTACTTGTGTCTTTTTTGTTAATTTCTGAATGGAGTCAATGAAGGAGGAGTTTAAAAGTGTGACAATTGTGATGCCCCAGCACTGGCCCAGTAATCAAGGAGCCTTAATCCTTACCACTAACACCAGTGAGGGACGTGCACATTGGGAGGATGACAAGTACACACACACAGTACAGTACAATTTCCCTTAAGAGCACACAGAGATCACAGTCAGTCTGGGGCTGGTTTCTCCCTCTCTCTCCAGATCCCCAATAAGACTCTCCACTGGCACAGCTACAGGGTTAAGATTTCAGCCTTGTGGTCAAGCCAAAACCTCCAGCATCCTCTCTGTCCACCCAGTGCTTTATGTCCCTGTCCAAGTAGCTGACACACACACACTTTAAGATTTGATTTATATACAAACACAAAGACAATCCTGGGGAAGGCTGGCACAGGTTCACTAGCTATGCCCCCTTCTGCCCAGACTATACAGTAGTACCAGCTGCCACCAAACACTTTTACTTATCAGCTACTAATAAGGCCCTTCCCAAAGGGTGACGAATTCTACTGTGCAATGTTAATATTATCCAAATGGTAAGTGTGTCCAAGACTAAGGCTATTTAAGAGTGGCCTATACAGTGCCCCCAAATACATATGCAAGTACTCCCAGAGCTTATATATCTCAAATAATATAAACAAACCAGCCAAAATTAAAAGGTTTAAATATATTTAATAATAATTATTAAAAGAACAAGACAATACTCAGTAACTCAATACGTGACAACAGAGTTCAGAATCAGAGGAAATACTTTAAAACAACATTGCAGGACAGTCTCACAAATACAGAAAACATCTACACTGATCTTACTATTTCCTATCTATCTCTAAGAGAGATACTATGATCTAAGCCTAGAGCAAGGCAAGTGCTGGTGAGATGTTTACAGGTCCAGAGACAAATACAAAATGCACCAACGTTTTCTCTGAGATAGTTCTTAAATTAATAATACACACATTACTGCTGGGTTAGCTAGATGACATCACTATTTGACATTTGCACTAGTTCCCAGGCTAAAAAGATACCAACAGAATGTAACATGTCTCTACGAAAAATACGTCTCTCTTAGAAGCGGACACTTATCTCTTAGAAGCTTGCCGGAAACTGGAAGTCGTAAAACAATTAACACGTTTACATTGTAAACCTAGTAATTATTTCTGTCTTAAGACAATAGAGAAACTCTAGCTGTAGACATTCTGTCGTCTAGCTGTGGTAAACACAATCGTAAAACTCTACTTATTTTCTCAGAGTTTGCAAGTTAACTCTATGTCCCGATTTCTACTATGAAAACGTACATTTGCACAGGCATACAGGCCATATACATTTCTGCTCTTTTCAGCAGGGTGCACTGTGGTTGCATTTTTGAAGCTCAGCACATAACATACAGGTTACTTACATTTGTAGACAAGCCTATGTATCATATTAATACTTACAATGACAGAATTATTTACAAAATTCTATTTAGCTGGGCTGGCAGCCTTCACAGGAGTATCTAAGGCAGAGCTATTAGGGGAGGGATTTGGTGTACAGGGCTTACCTGGGTGTAACAGCTTGTTGACATTATTCCAAAATTTTTGGGGGTTAGACTGGGAGTTTTCTTGTGGCTTCAGTTTTTTGTCATGGTTGACTTGTTTTTAGTTAGATTACACAGTTCTCTGTAGCACTGAAAACTGGAGGGGATATTGTTTTTTTTGACAGTTTTTCTAGGCATTATCTCATTTATGCATGAGGGTGTGTCATGAGTTACACAGGGAGCAAAGTTGGATTTCATTCTAATTTTCCTAATGGGGGCACGGAGTTTAGGGTGTTAAGAAAAATGCTACTGGATTTTAGGACAGCTTCTTCTAGGGAGAGATAATGGAGGAAGGACCAGTTAACAGAGGGAGTATATGATTGAAGGTGTCAGGGTTGAAGTTAGCAAGTTTACGGCAGTCTTTGAAATGATGGGAATTTGAGCAACTGGGAGGAGTATCTTTAGATACAGGTAGGAAGGTGGTCACTTAGTGAATCTGGAAGTGTGGAGGGGTTATGGTAGAGCTCTGGGTTAGAGGTAAGGATCCAGTCTAGTGTAGTACCGGTATCTGAAAGTTTGTTAAGGCAAGTGGCAGTAGTAATTAGCTGGGAGAAGCCACAAAGGTTAAAGCTGTCATTTGGAGAGAGAGAGGGCAGAGCATTCCAATCAATGTTGACGTCACCAAGATTAATAGTTTTGTAAGACACAGTTTGCGAGATCCACGAGAGAAATTGTTCAAGGATAGGGATATTTTTTCCTGGGGGGATATAGATGGTGGCAATGACAAACTTTTTGTGATTGTTCAGTTTACTATGAAGACTTCTGATGGGTGGAAATTTGGTGGAGAGACAGAGAAAATAGTGATTTGATCAGAGTAAAGAACAGGTACACCCCCCCCCTTTTTTTTTTGAGTCCATCCTGGCGAGTGATATTGTAGCCAGAGGGTAGGATCTCTTTGTCAGATATATGGGGTTTTAACCAGGTTTCTGAGATGGTGAGAATGTCTGGGGGTGTGGCAAGATATCCAGGAATGAAGTTCTGTGACTTTGTTTAGTATACTCTGAATGTTGAGAGAAAGTATAGTTAAGTTTCTAGTAGATCTGGAGGTGTAAGTCTGACAGGTGAAGAGAGGGCAAGGGGTATGGGATGGGTAGGGAGAGAGAGGAGCTACAGGTAGGGCCAGGATTAGGGTGTATATCTCCTGAGACTAGTAAGTTTAGTATAGGGAGTTTTGAACTTGAATAGTTTAGGGTAAGAGAGAGATATGTTGGCTTAATTTTAGGAGATAGTGGAGAGAGAGGGAATATTTTTATTTTAAGAATGTAGGTGTCACTGAGATAGAAGAGAACTGCAGCAATATGGAATGTATGAGTACTTGAGAGGTGAGTATGTGAGCAGCCAAGTGTAGGGGCAGGATATATGTATGTTAGAGATGATAGGAGGTAACGACAGAGAGAAAAAGTAGTAGCGCTGTAGTTCGGAGAAGGTACATCATTTTGTAAGAGGGAAAGAGTGGGAGAAGGTGCATTTATTTAGAAGGTAGTGGAGTTTTGAATGGGATGGTAGACATTGCTGAGGGAGGTAGGATTGAAATTAGTAGCAAGAGTGTATGGAGCTAGGGTTAGACCAATATGTAAGAGATGGTTATGACAACAGAAAGAGAGAGCTGATAGGAGGATTTGGGAGGAAATGCGAATTGACAGGAGGGAGTGGTCTGGATGGCTGAAGTAGAAATATAGGGTATGTAGGGGTGGGTAGGGTAGGGGAGCAGATTGAGCCCGAGCTTACAGGTCGTCACAAAGAATAGAGAGACAACAATAAACAATCTACCAAGCAGCTAAACAGTAGGAGAGTACGTCTGTAATCTTATTTTTGGTCTTATTACCTTACAGTAATTTCTGACTCAAGCAGAAAAGAAGAGCAGATTAAAAAGAAACAGTATATAATATCTAAGTAGTTGCCGTATGTATTCAAAACCAACTGTTATAGCACTAGAAGTTCAGGTTATGGCCTTACACATGGTACAGCATTAAAAACTCCTACCAAAAACATTCATAAACCAAATTACAAAAAAATATATAGTCAGTCTTGTCAATTACATTAATACACACTTGTCGTCAGGACTAGCAAGTTATTCCAAAAGCAAGATTTGGATGTAAGCAACTAAAAATTACAAATACAGGCTTTGCTGTAATAGTCTACTGCTAGTGTTCATCTAAATAATCACTTTCAGGGTGATACAGCACATAGAGAGGTAATTTCACATCTACCTAAACAAACACCTAAGGTATGATGATTTCTATATTCAGCCTTTAGGTTCTAGGCAGTTCTGATATTAACTTTAACCGAGAACAGTTCCACTTTTCACAAGTACAAAAGCTAGGATCAATAAGCAGTTAGACCACCACTAGTACAGTTCTGGCGGCTATCACACTCTAAACATGAAAATGTAATTGCTATAAACTTAACAGTGGCATAGAGTAGTATCGAAGAAAGAGCACATAAATACCTTATATGCAACTTAAGTTAGCAGCAATTTGAGTCAGCAAAAGACATTTACAGAAATATTGCAGAAATTCAGCTGAGACACACCACCAGGACCAACGAGAGAGAGGAAGATAGAAAAAGCATGGAGGAAAGATGGTGAACAGATGCCGCCAATGGCTTTTGGATGCCGCAAGGCTTAATGGGAGTTGTACACAATCCTTGCTTTTACACTTAGTGAGGGGATGTATTTAAGAAGGATTAATGGTGGAGCTATGTATTCCTTAAAGTGGCCAGGTCATCGCAAAGGATACAAACAATCCGCCAAGCAGCAAAACCATGGGAGATTACGTAAGTAATCTTAGTTTTGGTATTATTACTTTACAGTAATTTCTGACTTGAGCAGAAACAGTAAAATTTAGGAAGGAGATCTAAAACAATCCTAAGGCAAGAGATGCAGAAAAAGGGGAAAGAGAGCAGTAGTAGGGTATGGGTCCAGTGGTAAGCCAGCAGCAGATATTACACAGCTAAGATTAATTAAATTCTTATGTTTTCACATACATTACAATGTAATAGTAGTTGACTATCATGCTGGCAGTATTGATGCTGAGGAGGGTTAAACCACTGTGAGCTGGCAGAGGTGGGTTTGTGGTGCAGGTTTAACAGAAAGTTAGCATTACAATGTAATAACTGATTGTCAATGTTGGCAATATTGATGTTGAGGAGGGTTAAAACACTGTGAAATGGCAGAGGTAGGTTTACACTGCAGGTCGTTTGAGTCAGTAAAAGACATTCACAGAAATATTGTAAAACTTCAGCTGAAACACACCACCAGGACCAACGAGGGAGAAGAAGACAGAAAAAACATGGAGGAAACAAAGAAGTAGTTTAGCTTTCATTCAAGTATTTTAATGACCTTCAGACATCAAATTTGTTCAAAACTGCTTCCTTAGGATTAGATTCACAGGGAAATTAACTTCCACCCTCACAAGAAATATCTACCAACATAATCCCCCCAACTAATAGCAGGGAGCAAGTCCTGATGACACTCACTAAGGCCAAAAACATAGACTCAGTGAGTCCTGAGAATATCCCAGGATACCTCCTAATTAACCCAAAACATGACCTATCAGGACTACTTGAGTCACTACTTAACTACAGTCTCAACAAAGGTTTTGTACCAAACCAGGCATGTCCAAGGGTCAGCTTCCGTTGATTTCTCCTGTCCACCTGGTTAATCTGGGCATACTGGGGCAATGCAGCAATTGCCTCATGTACACAGACAACCCTCTCTTCCTACCACCCAACACTATAACCTGTGAGAGATGCACTTACATAGCCAAACTGGAAGCAAGGCTCTCTCCACCCAAGATTGTGCTAAACAGTCAAGAGGAGAAGGTTAACACCCGCACTACACCTCAAGCAACACAGCCCTTATAAACTCACACCACCAACACCCACACATAGCAACACTAAATCCACATATGCGGAGGTCCTTAACTGTAACCTGCCCAAACAACAAGGACCTCTGAAGCTGAAACGCAAACAAACACCAATCACAACCAAAGTGTCACATAGCTCACAACACCAGTGTGCCACCCAGCAACAGCCCCTAAGGCAAGACAACGTACCTAACACTTTAGTCATAGGTGACTCTATAGTCAGGTACACTAATGTCCCACTCACCAGGCTGAACACGGAGAAAATTACAGTAAGCTGCCTCTCGGGTGCCATGATCCGTCACATAACTCATGCATTCAAGTCACTCCACAAGAAGTACAAATATGACTCTGTCATTGTCCATGTTGGAGTGAATGACTTGAGACGTACCTCCCTGGACTACATGAAGAGAGACATGGAAGAGCTCTCATATCATGTGGCCCAGGCAGGTATAACCCTAGCCCCGAGCAGCATCCTCCCTTAGCCCAGAATGATACCACAATAGAAGGCAAAATGATTGTCTTCAACAATTGGCTAAGCTTCTGGTGTCATTCAAAGGGGATCCAGTATCTGTCTGCCTGGGACGACATGATCGACAGACCACGATGCTTTGCCAGAGATGGTCTGCACCTGTCAACCCTGGGATTCAGGTTACTGGCAAAGGCTCTTGCCACCCCTATAGTGCCTTTTTTAGGCAAAGGACAAGACCACCACCGTAACAGGTACAAGCATGCAAAATCTGAAGGTAATGTTACTCAATGCTAGAAGTCTAAACCTCAAAATGCACTTTCTCGAGGCTCTCCTAAAAATGGAGATCATCAATATCTGTGCAGTAACGAAGACCTGGTTCAAGGCTCCAGAGAGCACCCCTGCAATACCAGGCTACAACTCTTAACACACTTTTCGGCCACCAAACCAGGATTGAAACACTAAAGGTGGAGGAGTGTCCATAATCACCAAGGATATTCACACCACCAGGTTAGCTGCCCAACACAATGCGTCTGAAATTCTCCAGGTGCAACTAATACTAGGTAAGACTGCAATCCAAATAGTAGCTTGCTACAGATCCCCCACCATGCCCCAAGATTCTCACTACACCTTTCTAAACATACTGTAAAATATTAATATACAACCAAACACCCTAATACTGGGTGATTTCAACTACCCTGCCATTAATTGGGAAAACTACTCGTGTACCAACACCTTTGCCCAACGGTTCTTGGAATTCAT
The DNA here is from genome assembly GCF_019279795.1 of Protopterus annectens. NCBI lineage: Eukaryota > Metazoa > Chordata > Ceratodontiformes > Protopteridae > Protopterus > Protopterus annectens. Next base: position 938,866,897 of record NC_056731.1, on the reverse strand, counting down.
AAATTCCAATGCCCTGGATCAACTAATCCATAGTCCCACCAGGGGCTCCAATATCCTAGACCTGGTCATTACCAACATGGGAAATCGATGCTCCACACCTATGGTCACCCCCTCATTGGTCAGGTCAGACCATAAGCTAATCACCCTTAACATCCACATCCCACCCCACCCCCCAGTAAGGAAACCTCCATAAAAACTTCTCCAAAGCCAACATCATGCTACTCAAGTCATAAGTTACAAACTTCATGACACCCATGCAGACGGGAACTGAAAGTTTGACTGCTGAGCCCTACACTAAGGCACTGTACGAGCACATCCACTCATGCATGAATCGTGCCATCCCAAATAGAACCAAGATGCTCTCCTCCAAAAAAAGGAAGCCAATCTGGTGGTCCCCTGCAATAAACAAATTTTACAACAAAAGGAAGAAACTGTTGCAGAAAAGAAGAAAATCCCAGGATGCAAAAAACTCCCTTACCAGCCTCAGTAAGAAGCTGAGATCCCTCATAAAATCCTCCAAAGCTAGTTACGAAAATAACATTGCCAAAGATTCCAAAGACAACCAAAAGGCATTCTATAAGTATGTCAAGAAACTAAATGGCAATGCTCAGATCTGCTCTGAGCTACAACAGAATGGCATTAAATATACTGATCCCAAGGATATTGCCAATATCCTGGCAGATCGATTCAGTGCCAACTTCACCCCCCTCTCACCCCTTAAAAGGCCTATCTCAGTACTGGAAGATTGCCAAATTCCGGTAATAATGGCCACACTGGTAAAAAACACACTCTCCAAAGCTAGGAATACAGCATCCATGGGACCAGATGACAGCCCGGGCTGTGTACTACATGAACTACAAAATGAACTGGCACCTCACCCAAGTGTCATGTTTAATCGTACCCTCACCTCAGGCTTCATGCCCACTGAGTGGTGCAAAGCTACAGTTATCCCACTCCACAAGGGGGGATCCACCTTGGATCCTGGGAACTACTGCCCCATCAGTCTGACGAGCCTGATCTGCAAGGCCATGGACCTTATAAACAAAGACATTGGCAACCTTAAAACACTGGACCCCACCCAGTTTGGGTTCATGAAGGGCCGATCTCGTCTCCTGAACCTGACTGACTTCTTTGAATCAGTCTCCAGAGCCGTGGATGAGGCTAAGGCAGTCCACACAGCCTATCTGGACCTCGCCAAGGCCTTTGACACCATCCCCCACTCTGGAATCATAGATAAACTTACTAAGCTGGGCATTAATCCCCAAGTCACTTGATGGGTTGCCAACTGGCTTACTGACAAAACCCACACTGTAAAAGTAACCGACTCCAAATCCAGCTCCAGACAAGTGACAAGTTGAGTACCTCAGGGTTCAGTCCTGGGACCTCTCTTGTTTGGCATCTACTTCTCTAGTACAGGCCACTCTGGTTAACAAAGTTCACAGATGACTGCAAACTGGGAGCCATTATTGAATCCCCAAATTATGTCGATACTCTACAAAAGGGCCTTACAGAAACAGATGCTTGGTGCCAGAGCCATGGGCTCAAGCTCAATGCCAAGAAATGTATAGTTATCCCCTTTGGGAAAAATCATGTACCCGTGAATTACCACATAGGTGGCAGTACACTAAACACCGAAAGTGTGATAAGAGACTTAGGGACACAGGTGGACAGTGGTCTCACCTTCAATAACCACATCGCTACAACAGAATCCTTCTATGTGGCACACCTCATCAGTAAGGGCTTTTCATCCAAAAAAAGAAGGTCATTGTCCCACTGTACTCATCCCTCATTAGGCCCATTATAGAATACAACGCCCCATTTGGTATGTACCTCTCAAGACATCTGCAACAACTGGAAAGGCCACAGAAATACCTCACTAAAAGAATCACAGGCCTAAATCAGATGCCCTATGCTGACCACCTTAAAAAACTCCAGCTATACTCTGTCGCATATCGTCTACTCCGAGGCGATCTCTGCTTAACATACAAGGCCATGTCAAACCCAGAGCTGTTGGACATGCTACATTTAAAGAAATCCCAATCCCTCACAGCCACATGCTCCAGGGATCTAAACCTTATCATCACAATAAACAAAACATGCTGGAGGGATAGGTTCCTGACCCAGAGACTCCGCAAACTCTGGAATAGACTCCCCATACATGTCAAGCAAAGCATCTCTTTGGCCCTCTTCAAAAGGAACCTTGATGATTGGATGGGAGAAAGGAAATTCAACACAGGTATCACGTCAGTCGCCCTGCTAGACAAGGGTCCAGGGAGCTAAGGCATTTGATATCACCTCCACAAAGAGACTCGTCACCAGTGAGGTACCTCAGAGCTTTATGCTACGCCCGCTCTTCTTTGGCATCTACTTCTCATAGGTCAAGGGCCTTTGACTGACCAAATTCACAGATGACTGCAAATCAGGGGCTATAACTGATTCTCCCTATGACACAAATATCTTGCAAAAGAATCCAAGACAAATGACTGGAGCCAAAGTCACAGCTTAAAATTCAGTGCAAAGAAGTGCCTTATAGTATTGTTAGGGAAATCGGCCACCTAGGTAAATTATGCCAATGATAAGATACCCCTAAGAGATGACCTGCTAGTCAGGGATTTGGTAACATATGTACATTATAATCTGACCTTTGACTAACATAGGTACCTTTGACTAACAAGGTAGTAAGAAAATAATTCTATGTTTCCCAGCTTATAAGTAAGGTTATGGAATCCAAGTCCAAGAAAGTCATACATTATTTGGGCATTATCAGACCCACATACCCATCATAGGTTTATAGGTGTTTACTAGGCTAACAACCACAAAGGCCTTTTTAAGCCTAACCATGCATCCCAAATCTCTGACAAGTTCTGATACCCTTGATAAGTGTAAGCAGGGGCTTGGCAGATGAAACATTTACAGGCTAGGGCCTGGGAGATGAACCATTTACAGGTTGCCTGTGTTCGTTAGAGACATAGCTGCCAAACCAGGGAAGAATTTCCTGTTCCCCATTCAACTGTCCAGGTTGCACTTGGATTAGGTTAGGGAGGAACTCTGCTTCACATGGATGGGGTGCCTGTTCCAGAGACGGGGTAATCTCTGGTATACATACCTGTCTCTCCAGAAGCTCCTATTTATATCACAGGGAAGGTTTAAGTCTTTAGAATGGGTAATTCGGTGCTGTTAGTTTTGCGGATATGCAGGAGGTCCATCAGAGTGGGGTTTAAGAATCTCCCTCAAAAGCCTATAGGAGACAGAATACAGGGATAGACCCTTGAGATAGTCTACACAAGACATTTTACTTAAGCCCTATATTCTTTTAGTGAGGAACCTCTGTGGACGTTCCAGTTGTTGCCTATGCCTGGTTAGGTACATGCCAAAGGGAGCATTGTACTCAATGATAGGTTTGATGAATGCTGAATACAGTGGAACAATGACTTCCTTAGACTTAGATGCCATATCTTTGTATATAAGTTGCGCAACGCAGAATAATTTACTCACTACTGTAGACACATGATGGTTAAAGGCTAGATTACTGTGTGTTTGTGTGTGTCCCTAAGTCCCTGACTACTGGGTAAACTCTATGGGGTGTGTTGTCAATATAATTACCTGGCGTGGATGACTTCCCAAGGGAAACTATTATGCACGTCTTGGCATTAAGTTTTAGTCCATGGCTCTGGCACAAGTTGTCTGTGTCAGCCCCTCCTGGAGAACATCTGTGTTAGTGTGGGATTCAATGACAGCTCCTAATTTGCAATCATCTGTAAATTTAGTCAGCCAGACACAACTAACATTGGCCTTGACTTCAGAGAAGTAAATACTAAAAAGGAGAGGTCCAAGGGCTGATCTCTGAGGGACTCCACCTGTGACTGGCTTCTTTGTAGAGATGGATTCACCAATTCTAACTTCCTGGATCCTGTCTGTGAACCAGATAACTATCCACCGGGTAACATATGGGTTTGTACCTAACCTCTTGAGTTTGTCAGCAGTACCCATAAGGAGTATTGTGTCAAATGCCTTGGCCAAGTTAAGGTAGGCAGTGTGAGCCGTTTTGCCTTTACCCATTGCTTTGGTGACCTTCTCAAAGAAGTCCACCAGGTTGAGTAGGCATGATCTGCTTACCTATATTGAGTATAATGCTCACTTTGGCATGTACCTGACCAGACATATGCAGCAGCTGAATGCCCACAAAGGCTTCTTTCCAAGAGAATTCAAGGCATAAACACATTGTCCTATAGGGATTGCCTTAAAGCCCCATCACTATACTCTGTCTTCTACAGACTACTGAGAGGCAATCTATGCCTGGCATACAAGGCATCCTTGGATCCATTTCTGATGGGACCTTTTGTGCATCCGCAAAAACAAACAGCTTCAGAACTACTAGATCTAAGGATTTACATTTTGCTTGCGACTTAAACAGGGAATGTTGGCAAGACATGTGTCACAGAGAATCCCTGTTCTCTGGAATAGGTTCCTCATCCAAGTGATGCAGACTCCCTCCCTGGCCCCTTTTTGAAGTATAGCCTTGACCAGTGGATGGAAAATTGGAAATTCGCCCCAGGTCTAGCTTCATGTTTTTGATGGACACAGTTCAGTCAGTAAACTATGCTCAAACTAACACACCCCTCTATATAACCCTTACCAATTTCCTAACATAGCCCTCATAAAATCTTTAACAGCTTTCTAACTAACAGAACACTGTAATATAAACACCTAAAATGTACAAGGGACACAAATGGGTTGCATGTCTAGACTTATAAAGGCCCTAGTGGCTGTTAACCTAATATACACCTCTGAACCTATGGTAAATGAATAATCTGAGTCAGTTATACTGCAAGACAAACTATCCTGAGAAAGGTAAAGTCTATTTCTACAACATATTTTGGAGCTTAAAATTTCTAAAAATTCTAAGTGCTGTGACATAGCTCACTACTTACAGTTTTCCAAATCACAAATTTAAAGTAGAACAAGGATAATGGTTTAAACAGAACTCACAGTTAGGCAAACGGAGTCAAAACTGAGACCCTCTATATTCTTGCAGTACTTAGCCACCTGAATGGAGAATTTAAGTATAAAAAGCATCTCAGTAATAAATGTAGCACCTCCCTTTAACCCCTTAAATATCGACATAGATATAACGTTTGGTTTAAATGTTGGGGGAGGCTGGTCTGGGCAGAACTTAGGTCAACACTTTTACTTAGATGCTGAAAGGAGGAAAGAAAGCAGCCATTTAAATAAATAAGATTTATAAATAAATTAAAGTATAGGGCACAATCTCACATCAGAAATAAAACAAAAATGTGGGTGATTACCAATATAAAACTAACATAATACTGTATTTCAAAGAAAGATACATTCTATTTTCGCCATAATTGGCTGCATGAGTAGTAAAAAGTGAAAACATCAAAGGTATCTGTTTTATAAACAAAGTCAAAGTAAACTTTATTGTAGATCAGATATACACAACAGTGCGAACTGAACGAAATTATGTTGCTTTGGTCCCATGCAAGACATAACAATGAACACATAGTTTGAATGACAGTAAGACTAATGCATATAGGTTCATAGGTAGGTACTAGGCTATCGGCCCAAGGGCCTACGCAAGCCTAGCCAGCAAGGTTCCATAGCTTACGCCACCCAAGAAAGTTATTTTCCTGTGCTACTGTCCAGCAGAGACACAGAAGTGATCCCCGGGGTGTATTTCCTATTTCCCATCCACTCATCAAGATTTTTCTTTAAGAGTGGTAATGAAGAACTTTGCTTGACATAGATGGGTAGCTTGTTCCAGGGTATAGGAAGTCTCTGGGACAGGAATCTCTCTCTCCAGTGTCCTCTTTATTGTGGTGACAAGGTTTAGGTCCCTAGAGCGTGTAACTCGGAGGTACTGGGATTTCTTTAGGTGTAGCATGTCCAACAGCTCTGAGTTTGACATAGCTTTATATGTTAGGCAGAGATCACGTCGGAGTAGGCGATATGCTAGGAGTAAAGCTGGAGCTTTTTGAGGCGGTCAGTGTAGGGCATTTGTTTGAGACCAGTAATCCTCTTTGTGAGGTACTTCTGTGGCCTTTCCAGCTGCTGCAGATGTCTTGTGAGGTACATTCCAAAAGGGGCGTTGTACTCTATAATGGGTCTTATGAGTGATGAGTAGAAGGGAACAATGACCTCTTTTTTTCTGGATGAGAACCCTTTTATGATGAGGTTTGCCACATAGAAGGACTTCCTGACTACTGTGGCAATGTGACTATCAAAGGAGAGACTACTGTCCACCTGGGTCCCAAGGTCTCTTATCACGCATTCGGTGTTAAGTAGATTGCTGCCTATGTGGTAGTTCATGGACACAGAGTTTTTACCAAAGGGGATGACACTGCACTTTTTAGCACTGAGCTTGAGGCCATGGCTCTGACACCAGGTATCTGTCTCAGGGAGGCCCTTCTGTAGGATGTCCACATCATTTGGGGACTTGACTATGGCTCCTAGTTTGCAGTCATCTGCGAACTTAGTTAGCCAGAGGCCTTCTGTGTTAGCCTGTACTTCAGAGAAGTAGATACCAAACATGAGAGGTCCCAGGACTGAACCCTGTGGTACTCCACTTGTCACTGCTTTGGGTCAGATTTGGAGTCTGCAACTTTTACAGTGTGGGTTCTGTCAGTGAGCCAGTTGGCAACCCATCTTGTGATGTAGGGATTTATACCTAGTTAAGTGAGTTTAGCTATAATTCTAGCATGGAGGATGGTGTCGAAAGCCTTGGCGAGGTCAAGATAGGCTGTGTGAATCACCTTATCCTCATCCACGGCTTTGGTGACTGCCTAAAAGAAGTTGATCAGGTTCAGGAGGCATGATCTGCCTTTCACAAACCCGAACTGGGTGGGATCCAGAGTTTGGAGGTTACCAATGTCTTTGTTTATGAGTTCCATGATGATACATTCCATGGCCTTGCAGACCAGGCTCGTCAGGCTAATAGGTTGATAGTTCCCGGGATCAGTGGTGGCTCCCCCTTTGTGGAGTGGGATAACTGTTGCTGTGCGCCATTCAGTGGGCACAAAGCCTGATATGAGGCTATTATTGAACATGGTGCTTAAGTGGGGAGCCAGTTTGTGTAAAACGCAGCCTGGGATGTTGTCCGGTTCCATGGATGCTGTGTTTTTGGCTTTAGAGAGTGCAGCTTTTACCTGCGTAGCTGTGATTACAGGGACTCTGCATTCTTCCTGTATAGATATGGGCCATTTAGGGGGTGAGAGGGGGGTAAAGTTAGCACTGAACCGATCTGCCAGGATGTTGGCAATATCAGTTGGTTCTGTAATTTTCGTGCCTTTGTGCTGTAACTCAGAGCAGATCTGGGTGTTGCCATCTAGATTCTTGACATAGCTATAGAATGCTTCGTGGTTGTCCTTGGATTTAGTGGCAATTTTGTTTTCGTAGCTAGCTTTGGAGGACCTTATAAGGGATCTCAGCTTCTTACTGAGGCTGACCAGGGAGCTCCTCCACTCATGGGATTATACACTCTTTCGCAACAGTTTCTTCCTTCTGTTGTACAGTTTATGGCAGGGGACCACCAGATTGGCTTCCTTTTTTGGAGGATAGCATCTTGGTTCTGTTTGGGATAGCACATTCCATGCACTCGTGTAAGTGCTTATAGAGTGCATTTGTGTAGGATTCAGCAGATGTAACTGTATTGTCCATCTGCATGGGTGTGATGAAGTTCACCACTTCTGTCTTAAGAAGCATGAAGGTGGCTTTGGAGAATTTTTTTACTGTGGTTTCCTTAATGGGGGGTGGGGGTGGGATGTAGATATCAAGGGTGATAAGCTTATGGTCGGATCGGACCAACGAGGAGTTGACTTCAGGTGTGGAACACCGGTCACTCATGTTGGTAATGACTAGGTCTAGGATATTGTTGCCCCTGGTGGGGTTGTGGATAAGTTGATCTAGGGCATTGGAGTTTATGAATTCCAGAAAGCGTTGAGCTAAAGAATAGTTTTCCCAGTTAATGGTGGGGTAGTTGAAGTTGCCCATTATTAGGGTGTTTGGTTGAACCCTAATATTTTCCAGTACATCAAGAAAAGAGGAGTGGAAATCCTGGGGCATGGTGGGTGATCTGTAGCAAGCTACAATTTGGATTGCAGTTTTGCCCGCAGTTAGTTGCACTTGGATAACCTCGGATGCATTCTGCTGAGCAACTAGCCTGGAGATGTGGATATCCTTATTGAATATGGACACACCTCCACCTTTGGTGTTTTGGTCCAGGTTACATGGCCGAAAAGTTTGGTATGCGTTACAGCCTGGTAGTGCAGGGGAGCTCTCTGGAGCCTTGAACCAGGTCTCAGTCACTGCACAGATATCGATGTTCTCCATTTTAAGGAGAGCCTCGAGTGAGTGCATTTTGAGATTAAGACTTCTAGCACTGAGTAGCATTACTCTCAGTTTTTGCTTGCCTGTTCCTGTTATGGTGGTGAATTTATTTGAACCCTGCCTAAAAAAGGCACTATAGGGACAGCAAGAGCCTTAGCCAGTATCCTGAACCCCAGGGGCGACAGGTGCAGGCCATTTGTGGCAAAGCATCGTGGTCTGTTGACCATGTCATCCCAAGCAGACAGATACTGGATCCCCTTAGAATGACACCAGAAGCTTAGTCAATTGTTGAAGTCAATCATTTATACAGTAGTAATTAAAATATTAACATGACAATAAATTACAACTGGACAGGAAGACATTAGACAATATTATACTAGTAGGTATCGCAAGTCCATGACTTCACATTGTGATTGCTTAGAATATTGCACTTCATCAGTTGTAGTATAATATACTTTGATGCTCATATTGCACATGTATGGAGTGATGACTCACTCATGATTAATGCACATTCAGGAAGTAATAGCATAAGAAATCAGACTAACTGTACCAGTTACTGAAGCAATTTGCCAGAGTGATTACTACAGACGATACCTCACAGCAAGTGGCATACTGATCTAATATTCACTGTCATGCCTGGCATTCAAGTTCAGCAACCTTATGGATAGAGGGGGGAAAAATCTCCTTTTCAGTCTAGATGTTTTGCAGTGAAAGCTGTGATAATGCCTGCCTGAGGAAAGGCAGAAGGTGCATGCCATGGGCAGGGTAAGTGAGATCGCTGATTATCTTCCTAGCCCTTCCCACACACCGAGTCTTGTGCAGATCATCTATGGATGGGAGTGAGGAACCAATGGCTTTTTCGTTTGCTTTCACTACCCACAGGAGAGCCTTGAGATCAGATGCTTTTCAGTTACCATACCAAACTATGATGTTATTTGAGAGGATGCTCTCGCTAGTCCCCCTGTAGAAAGCTTTGGGGATGAACTGAGGCATGTTTGCCTTCCTCAGTTTCCGTAGAAAGTGCAGACATTGTTGTGCCTTCTTCACCATGTGGCTAGTATGAGTCGCCCAGGATAGGGCATCTGAGATTTGCACCCCCAGGAACTTGGTGTTTTTTACTCTTTCCACTGTCACCCCCTTAATTTCCAGAGGTTGACTATCTCGATTTTTCCTGAAGTCTACTATTAATTCTTTGGTCTTGCTTACATTTAAGGAGGCTTCCTCACCATTTCTGCCAAGACCTACGACAGTGGTATCATCCACGAACTTGATGATTTTGTTGGATACATGCTTGGCCATGCAGTCATGTGTCAACAAGGTGAAGAGCAGAGAACTCAGAACGCAGCCCCGAGGAACACCACTGCTCAATGTAATACTAATTGAACCGTTATTTCCCACACATACTTTCTGGAGTCTGTTGATGAGAAAGTCCAGTATCCAGTTACATAAGGGGATGTTGATGTCCAACTGGATCAGCTTCGGTATCAGATTCTGGTGGATGACAGTGTTAAAAGTGGAACTAAAATTGATTAATAACATTCTGACATAGCAATACTGTAACTGTTCTCCTTAAAAACATGAATACTGCATTAACTATGTGCTCTTATGAAACACTAGTGCCAGCAATAAAAAACAAACTTACAAGCAGTACATAAACCAACAGTGCCACAGGAAGGGCTGGGTGAACAGGGAACCTGCCCATGGTGCTGAAAGTTTGACAACTTACAATCTATCATACAGGGATCATGATCATGTTATTAGACGGCATGTATACTGTCCACCAGCCAAACATATTTTTTAAAGGAGGTTTGTCAGTGAAACAGCTTTAAAGTCAACTACCAAGCTTTTAATTTGTTTTTAAAGTATTATCTTAAAAGAACAGGAGTCCTAGCAAAAAGTTTTATAAGCTAGTAAGTGACTGATACAGTAACTGCTTAATTCCAGCTTGTAAACTGTCAAACTTTAGGTTTGGTGGTTGGGAGGTGACAAATGGGCACAATGCCCAGGGAACTAAATTCTCCTCTTAAAGTTCTGTAAATCAGCTAGATACCTAGCTCCTAAATCTATATATACTTCATTAAACAGGTGAACCTGTTACCAGAGTACTTGATACAGTTTTATGAAGAACCAATCACCGTGTTGTTTGCGTTATAAAAGCAGATGTGTTTAGTGCCATAAAACATATTTAAGGATGAGATTCATAGTGCAAAGGTAATAGAAAAAATAGGTATAATGAACCTGGATCAGTGCATCTTCCTCTGACACAGATCATTAAGCTTACTGCATGCTTGTGATATTCACATTTGTATATTATTTATATCCATCCAGCATAACCTTTTTTTAGCATTAGTTCTGTTCTGGATGCTGAAGACAGCAAACCTTATTAGAGTGCAGGTGGAAGCATGCATGTGGCATTTGTACGGTGCAGAATGCTCCACAATGATATGGATGATCTCATCAGCTACCAGGGGCAAGGCCAGGGTCTTAACAAAAATGCCCCCATCAATGGGATGCCAGTGACGGCACAAACCTGGAGGCCTGCAGTGTCTTCCACATGAACCCTCATTAGAGGCAATGACCAAGCAGTGGCTTGGCAGGTCTAATGCCCACTCCAAGATCACAGAATTGTCTAACCGTCCCTCCTCTAAGGGACTGGAACAGTATACAGCTGACTCTACCCTGTCCTTCTCCTAAAGTATGAGACCAGCCATCCTCCCCTGCCATCTCTATCAAACACCCAAATTTCTAATCAAACCTGTTTTTTCTGGACTATAGTCAGGTTGTTACACATCTGTGCCACCAGAGCTAACATAACCTTAGATAAACTGACATGCATCGCTCAACTGTTTCACATGCCTCTTTCTTTTTCTTAGCCCTAACCCATAACTCTGAGTAACATTATTTTGGCTGCTTGATCGCATCACTGACAGAATTAGTGAATGGTTCTAGTAATTTAACTGCCCTCAATATAATTTTCAACTTTCAATGTATATTAAATCGGGGAATACAAGACTGGCTCTCTGTCTAGTATCAACTGCTTCCTGGAATAGATTCTACTTCCTTCATGACCCTAAACAAGGTGAACAGGTATGGGAGAACAAATGAATGAAAGTTAATAAACAGAAGTCCTCTAACACTTACCCTGTTACTTAAATGTATTATGCACACTTCATTTGGTTTTAATACTACTCCTCTGATTCCATACATACATGTCCCAGCACATCAGCCAGGAAAAAAGGATACAGTGAGGACGGATTAAGGGCAGGAACCAACACCTCCTCCTCCTTTCAGCACACCGTTGTGCTTGGGTAGATGGAGTATAACAGAGGATCTACTTTCATTTTAAACTGTCTTGCTGTTTCTTGTTTTGAAAATATGAAACATTATAAAATCCATTTCATAATAACGGGAGATGTTTCAATATTTTTTATGCTTTACAGTAAACATGCAGACCCTGTGTATGTACGTATCCTGGTGAGTTAAATGTGTTGATTTTCTTCAAATAAAATCCATCATTTATATTCCCTCATGTTTCAGCACCTGACAACTCTTTCGCATATACTATATTTAATGCCAAAGAAATTAGATCAACCAAGCAATCTACCTTTACAGAAAAAATATGGGACTGTGCTGGATTTTGCAGCATGCCTTGTTGCAATATATTTCTGTGCATTAATAAATAAATATGTCTTAAATTATTTATATTCCTTTTGTAAGATTCTCTCAGCACCCAGCATAGAAACTGCAGCTTGTGTGTTTTTATGCTTATTAAAATAGCCTGTGTGTTATTTATCTAACAGGAATTACCAATTACTATACAGTATTAGGAAGTATATCTGCAAATGACACCCCCATCACAGCAAATAAATGAATGAACACACACACGTACACATATGTATTTTCTTCCCCCACAGCACATGGTAACTCCCTCTCTGAATACTGCAATTCTTATTAAATGGCAAGCAACTGGAAACAAAATCAGTGAACAAGAGTGAGTTACCATGTTACTGATCGTTACTAACACTCCTTGTCCTCTGCTCATTTCAGAGGTAAGAAGTAATTTAATACAATTAGAACAGTGCCACTTTCTTGATGGATAATGTATAATTAGCCATTTAAAATATATTTTGGAAAGAGAGACATACTGCCTCCTTTGTCCTTCACACAAACAATCCAGTTAATGAGGAATTAACATTCTCAACATGTCACAAACTTTTTCTCAGACACATGGAAACAGTCATGTCTTAATGTTGCTCCACAACTGACCACTGTGCTCCCACAAATACTGTAAAATGTATGCCAAGGACAGAAGGGTCCTTCTTGGTCTCTTACACATTGCAACTGGTGGGGGATACAACTGGAATGTACAATGAGGTTAGCTTAAGGGAATTACATCCTTGACTGCTGACCATTTTATCATAAGTTGCTCCTCCATTGTTGACAATTTTCATGTTTTTATCCCCATCTACAAGCACTGCATTTCTGAAACAGTCTACATTTCATAAAAAATTAATAATGAAACGTTTGTGTAAATATGGAGGAAATTTGTTAAATGGTGCAAAATTAAAATGTTTGTTTGGTGTAAAAACAAAAATTAGTTTATAACATTTTCAGAAAAAGTTTTAAAAACTGCTTCTGAACACATCAATCTAAACTAATACAGACAATTTTATGGCATTAACATTAATGTGCTGGCAGGAGGCATTTACACCACACTTTGGATTCCAGCTCTAATTATGCTGGATTAGCATATGAAAATAAATGTGAAGCAATTATGCAACTGCCATCCTGTTAACTATTTGGCAAAAAAACAACAAAAACTAAAAACTAAAACCTATCTTGTTTAATGGGTTGGCAATTACACAACTGTTTATAATTATTAGTACATGCTAATCCAGCACATACCTCTCAACTGTCTATATTTTCGGCTCATATTTTTTCGTCTGTTCCTCAAAGTTTCAGGTTTTCTGGCAAATCAGTGGGATAATCTGAGGATTAGTGACTAAATAATGACGCATGTTTGAGTTTTGGACTTCACATCCTTTACAAAATGTATGTTAAAACAAACTTTGTTACTCTATCTAGCAACTTCCTAAGTTTATAAGGGCAATATTTAAAATATGTTGCTATTTTTGGGCCTTTGTCCCCCCATTTTGTTGGGCTTTGTCCAGATTTCTTGCACTAAGAGGTTGAGAGGTATGATCCAGTATAATTAGCACTGGAACCCAAAGTGACAAATATCTCATGTCAGGACATAAATATTAATGTTGTAAATATAGCTAAGCCTGCTTAGACTTCAGAGTTCAGAAGCAATATTTAAAATTAAGGTTTTCAGAAATGCTTTGAAACAAACTTTTGTTTTTGCGTGCACACAAAAAAGTTTCACACCTGTAAACATGATTTTTAAGACAGTACATCACAGTTCAAATGCAGCACAGAGGCTGCTGCTGGACTTTCGGTGTGAAAGTGTTATTTTTTTAAATTTGACTTACTTCTGTCGCAACATTTGGCATAGGCAAAATATGTTACTTTCATTCATTCATTCTCCAATATCCACCTTAACCACAGACAGTGTCAAGGGAACCCAGAACCTTTTCTAGCAAGCAATGAGAGAAAGGTAGGGAATAAATTCTGGACTGGACATTAGTCAATCTCAGTATGAGTGATTGTGTGCAAATATGCACGTATGTGCACACAAACACAAAAAAGTACATACTCATAGGAAAGTTAGATAATTGTCAATACACCAAACAGCACTGTGCCACCAACATCAGTTTCAGATTCAAATACTTTTTTACATTCAGTAATAACATTTTTTTTTATTTTGACAGCACTTACATCTGTCACACATGGAAAAAAAGGAGATGTATCTACAAAAAGGCAGGGAGTGGGGGGGGGGGTGCAGAAGAACTTGCCCTCCTGCAAAAAAAATGTTTTTATGAAGGTAAATTCTGTAAGTTGTCAGTTTGTAAAATCAGTTTAGGTCTTCAGCTAAACAGATATACATAATCAGGACTTCCAAGATGGTTGCACATTGAGTGACAGCTTAATTCTAGTGGTCCCAGTGTGAAAACAGAAACTTAGCAGAGAAATCCACTAGATTTATACTCCTGGGTTAATTTCAGTAACTGGCTAGTAAGTACACTGCCTAGATGCCAGGAAAAAAAGACATACAGAGGACCTGGTGGAAAATCAGCTTCAAAAAGTGTGTAGGAAGCACTGACTGGGAAGAGTACTGCAGCTGTTCAGCAAAAAACAGTGCAAGCTCCAGACATAACTTCTAGTAACCTACAGGAAGGTATAGGACAAGTGCACAAAGATCTTATTAAAATAAATGAAACACTGATGGAGTATATCAACTCAAACAACAAAATACTGGAAAACATAGAAGAAGAAGATTTAAACAGATATTCAATTGAGGTGATAAAATGCAAAAATCAGAGGATGAAATGAAGAGAGGGCTGGCTGAACAGGAAAGTGCACAAGAAAAGATGTTTAAAAATAGAACTACAGGACAAAGCATGTAGGGAAAACCTGAGATTTTTAGCTGTATCAGAGAAATTGGAAGGAACAGTATGTATTAATTTTATGAAAACACAAATAAGCAAATGGACTAGTATTCCACAACAGGAGTTGTTAATTGGAAGGGCACATTGTGTGTATGATCGAAACTTGGCTATGAAAAGGCAACCTAGACCTTTAATAATAAAGATGCAATCCTGCCAGCAGAAGTTGTTGATTCTGACAAAACCGTGGCAGAAGGACAAAGTACTAAAAGTGGGAGACTGCAGAGTATTTGTATACCATGCACAAAAGGAGTAAATTTATACCATTATTTTGGGAATGTCAGGAAGCAGGCATGAGATTCAAACTGCTGTACCTAGCTATCTTCAAAATATTCTTCCCTGGACAGACAAAATAATTTTTTATGAAGTACATGCTAAGGAGGAAATACAAAAGTTTATCCAACAAAAAAGTGAGTTGTGAAACAGAATGAGATTCTGCTTCTTGTTCTTCTGATAATAAAGACTACAGAGAGACTGTACATGTGAAACCTTTTCCAATGTTTCAATGGAAAATGCTCGAGAGAAGTAAAAAAGCATAAAAAATCAACTTGAAGAATCAAGGGTATGTTGATAATGAAGCAGAAGCAGAAAAAGAATTTGGGGGAGAGAGGTGAACAGGAATAAAACCAGTAACTTGGAAACGTGGGATTACAAAGAAATAATTATATTTGTGAAACATGACAGAACAAGAGCATCTAAAAATAAGAAGTTATGTACCTACCATAACGTTCCATGTTAGTTGTCTTCTCTCGCCTTCTTTCTTGCTTGATGGGTTCGGAGCCGATCCCTCGGCTCCGACTCGGCACTTGCTAAGCTCGAGAGTCACTTTTACCAGCTCGAGGCAGCCCCATATCCCATGATGCAAGGCAGTAAGTACCCAGATCTCGTTTGATGACAAAGGGCAATAGCACCAAGCATAAAATACTTCCAAAAGGAAGAAAGAAAACTTACAGGATGGAAGAAAGACCAGGTCTGAATGGTCTTCAGCATAATAATTTCTTATAACAAGGTCTGTCCAGGCGTGGGGGAAGGAGGGATGGTCGCAAGAAAGAAGGCGAGAGAAGACAACTAACATGGAACGTTATGGTAGGTACATAACTTCTTAATGTTAAGTTGTCAATCTCGCCTTCATTCTTGCTTGATGGGACCGCGTCCCTAGCACCTCTATCCTGGGTGGCTCAATGGAACAGACTCTTGAGGACTGTAGAGCCAAAACTGGCTCTGTCCCTGGAGGCCAAGTCCAATTTGTAGTGGGAAACAAAAGTATGAGGAGTGGCCCAAGTGGCCGCTGCACAAATAGTGTCTAGAGGAAGTCTAGCTTGAAAGGCTGTAGAAGTAGCTAAGCTCCTAGTTGAATGTGCTTTAGGTTTTGAGCACAGCTGTTTTCCCCTGAGCAGATAAATTTCAGAGATGACCGAAGAAAGCCATCTAGACAAGGTTACTTTAGAAACAGGAAGGCCTTTCTTATTATCCACATAGGAAACGAAAAGTTGATCAGATTTCCTAAATTTTTTTGTTCTGTCCAAATAATATCTGAGTTGACGGTGGACATCAAGATAATGTAATTTTTGTTCGGCTCTGTCTGAAAAGTTCGGGAAAAATACAGGGAGATCAATGGATTGATTCAAATTGGTTTTTGAGGCGACCTTAGGCAGAAAGGTCGGATTAGTTCTCAATGACACTCTGTCCTTGTGAAAAACCAGGGGGTCGAACCGATAGAGCATGAAGTTCAGACACCCTCCTGGCCGATGTAATAGCCACTAGGAATAAAGTTTTCCAAGAAAGAAATTTCAGGGAACAAGAAACAGCTGGCTCGAAGGGGGGAAGAATCAAGGATGTCAGCACTAAATTTAGATCCCACTGAGGAGGAGGATTCCTGATTGGAGGCTTTAGTAGGAAAATTCCTTTCAAGAAGGCCCTGCAGAGCCTATGGGACATAATATTATGATCTGCGACCCCGACATGAAAGTTGGAGATAGCAGCCAATTGAACTCTGACTGTGGAAGAAGAGGAGCCTGCATGAAAAATCTCTGCTAAGAAGTCCAGAACTGCCTGAACAGGGGCAGTGAAAGGATCAATATTCTTGGCCTTAGCCCAATAAGAGAAACATTTCCATTTGCTTGTATAAATCCTCCTGGTAGAGGATTTTAAAGAAGCTACTATGATGTCTCTAACTGGGTTAGAGATCAAAGGAAGCCTGGCTAAGGAAGGAAGTGGAGCAACCATGCTGTGAGGTTGAGAGAAGGAATAGACCGGTGCAGCAGTCCCGATTGGTGAATCAGAAGATCTGGCACTAGGTCCAGATGCCACGGCTGCACCAAAAGGTGACGATGGAGGAACGGAAACCAAACTTGTCGAGGCCAGTAAGGGGCAATGAGAATCAATTTGGCTCTCAAAACGGTAGCTTTCTGGATAACTTGAGGGATCAGAGGAAATGGAGGGAAGGCATAAAGAAGTCCCTGGGGCCAATCCTGGGTCAGAGCGTCTCTGGGGGGATGGCCTGGTAGAGGGAAGAGACAGAAGAAGTCTGGGCATTTGCTGTTTTGGGGAGTAGCAAAAAGATCGCAACATGGACGACCCCATTCCAGAAATATCTCTTCCGCTATAGATTGCTTGAGAGACCACTCGTGAGGCATGAGAATAGCTCTGCTCAATCTGTCCGCTACAATGTTGGTTTTCCCAGGGATATGCGTTGCTACCAGAAACCGATGAGAGGAGATCGCCCATTGCCATAGTCTGAGCGCTTCTCGACACAAGGGGTAGGACTTGGTTCCGCCTTGTTTGTTGATATACCAAACTACAGACATGTTGTCTGTGTGGACTGCAATTGTCCCTACGGGAAGAAAGTCGTTGAGGGCTTGCAACGTCAAAAGCACTGCTCTCATCTCCAGGACATTTATGTGCAGATGGTACTCGAACGGCTGCCACGTCCCATGAACCATCCTGCCCTGATAATGACCCCCCCACCCGATCAGGGAGGCATCCGTGTTGACAGTGGCTATCGGGGATGGGGGTACAAAGTACCTGCCTTGGTGAACCTGAGGAGATGTGATCCACCAAGCAAGATGATCTTTGCAAGTCTGTGTCACCAGAATCTGGTGACGCATTGGAAGTTGTTGGTACGACCACTGTGTGAACAGCATCCACTGAAGAAGGCGCATGTAGAATCGAGCCAGGGGAAGAAGAGTAATGGCCGCAGCCATGAGGCCTAATACCTTTAGAACCATTCTGGCCTGTACTTTCTTGTTGGCCAGAATGATCCTGACATGACTTTGAATGTCTGAAACTCTTTGATCTGTAAGGGTAGCTGACATCCGAACAGTGTTTAAGTTTGCGCCTATGAAAGTAATAGACTGGCAGGGCGATAAGGATGATTTTTCGAAGTTTATCGAGATGCCCAAAAGAGTACAAAGCTTTATTGTGTAATCCCTGGCTTGAATAAGCTGATGCCTGGTGATGGCTGAAAGGAGCCAGTCGTTGAGATATGGAAACACCTGGAATCCCTGACGTCTCAGGTGAGCCGTGACCACTGCCATGCATTTGTTGAACACTCTGGGGGCTGTAGTGAGACCAAAGGGCAGGGCTCTGAACTGGAAATGACTGGACCCCAGCCGAAAGCGGAGAAATCTCCTGGAGCGTCTGTGAATTTTGATGTGATAGTACGCATCCTGAAGATCTATTGAGCACATCCAGTTGTCCTTCTGTAAGAAGGGCAGAATTGACTGAAGAGTGACCATTGAATCTTGTCTTCCTCACAGACTTGTTGAGTCTGCTGAGATCCAATATTGGTCTCCAGTCTCCCGTCTTTTTGGGGACCAAAAAGAACCTTGAGTAGATTCCGGGCTCTGAATGGTCTTTTGTAACTGGCTGAATGGCTCTTTTTTGCAGTAGTTTTGAGACTTCTAACTCTGCAAGTTCACTTAGACCGGGTGGTACATCTGGAAGGGAATTTGAGGGGAAAGGACTTTCCTCGAAAGGAATTATGTAACCCTTGGATATGATCGACTGTACCCATCTGTCTTGAGTGAGGGAATGCCAGGCTTCTGGGTACAGTGATAATCTTCCCCCGACTGCCTCCAAGGAGGGACAGCCGGGCAACATCTCAGGGATGCTGAAAGGGCTTGTCAGAGAGAGGCTCTCTGTTTCCCTGGTTTTTTGGACCCCCTCTGCCTCTAGAGCGGCGTCTGTTGTTGTTACCCCCTCTGCCTCTAGGGGTAAACTGACCATGTGAATCCGGCGTGACTCCTTGGGATTTGCGGAACCACATTTTGCCACCTTTCTGTCCTTTGGGGTAAGGTCTAGAAGGGGTGGAAAAACGGACTCCTACAGCAGAAAGAGTCTTGCCGTCCTGCTCACACCTGGTCAAAGTTTCCTTCACCTGAGGGCCAAACAAAGCTGACCCATCAAAGGGAGAATTTGTGAAGGACGCCTTAAAGGGATCTGCAAAGTCACATAGCCGCATCCAGGCTTGGCGTCTAAGAGCCACACCTGTACCTGCGGCTCTACTCGCTCCATCAGCAGCATATAATATTAGCTGCATGGAGGAGTTTGCAATGGAATTAAGGGTTCCTAGCTGCGAAGCAATTTTTTCTTGAGCCCCTGCAGCTGTAGGATCCTGTACTACTTCACCCAGCTCCTTAAGGATATTCCTCTGGAGTCTGGTAAAAGTGACATAGGTAATTCAGCGAACGCATAGCAAAGGTCGCTGAGGAAAACATCTGCTTACCGTACCTATCCATGGTCCTAGAGTCCTTATTAGGAGGATGGGCAGTGCGGAAGGATCTGCAAGTTCCTTCTTGGTGGCAGCAGCCACCACCATGGCATCAGCGGGGACACCCTTAGTGAGGAATTGTTTGTCACACGGGGCAGTGATAAATTTTGAAGGCCTCCTAGGGACTGGCTCTACAGAGTCAGGAGCTGCCCACGCCTTCGGGCAATAACCTGCATAAGGGGTCGAAGGCGGAGACACCCAGGAGGTGGAGGGCCGAGATCCAAACGCCTCTAGGTATACTGACTCATCCTCAGAGGGATTGTTGGTGGGCCAGTTTCCCCTCTGTTTAAGGAGTTCTAGGATGTCTGAGAAGGAGACATCCTCAGAGGGGATCTAGGGGATCCCTCTGACTCATCAAAGTCAGTATCTGAAGTGATAGACTCGGCGGAGTCTACATGTTTCCTCTTACAAGTCCTCTTCCTAGGAGGATCTCCCGAAACATCAGGAGAATCCTCGGAAGAGGGGGAAATTCCCAATGGGGAAACCTGAGGCGGAGGATCTCTGGGTCCTGTAGCAAGAGAAGTGGCAGAGATGTCAACAGGCACTATAGAGGGAGGAGCTAAGGGAACAGACTGCTGACTGATACCAGTGGCCAGCACACTCTTCATCACCTCGAATGCTCCCCTCCCAGGCAGGTCCGAGAGAACCCGTTCCAAAGAACTAGGAACTCCAGGGACCACCGAAAGGGAAGCCTCCGAGGCAGATGTCGGAGCCGAGCTCACCAAGGCCGAGGCACCAAGGGGAAGAGCGGGTTCGGACAAGGGTCCGATGCCACTCACCCCCTCGGAGGAGACCATGGAAGCCCGGCCACCGAATCCCTCTAAGGAAGGTCTTGAAGAGGAGATAAGAGTAGAGGCTGAAGGAACAGAAGGGGGTATCTGTCCTCCAGCCGTAGCAGTAACCATTCCAGAAGACTCCAACTCCAAGCTCTGGGGTAGAGTTGAAGGAGGAACTGTAACGGGGTGTGGACCAATAGTCGTCTGTTGAGACGGACTATGTAACATTTGGGCCAGTGCCTGTGACTTAAGTAATCTACTGACCACTCTCTCTAAGTCATGGTCAGAAAGCCTGGATGACTTTGAAGATCGGCTCCGATGGCTCCGTTCCGAAAGGAGAGGTGAAGCTGGAGCCGAAAGTATCAGCTCCAAGGAAGGAGACCTCGACCTCTTCTTGGAAGGAGCCATCGGAACCGATGAAACTATAGAACCTGTCGGAGCCGACAACTCGGAGCCGACAGGTAGCCTCGATGCATGGGCCCCAGCGGGAGCCGATACAGCCACAAAAGTAACGGTGTCGGAGCCGATCGGAGCCGACACCGATGCCTGTGCCACATGGTGGTCGGAACCGATCGGAGCCGACACCGAAGTGGTCGATGCAGAATCGGCACCGATAGCCATCGGTGCGAAGGCTGTTAAGCCAGAATCGGCTCCAGCGGGCGATCTCGACTCAGAACAAGTCGGAGCCGAGGCCGCAGGCTTTGACACAGAAGCCTGGGCCTTGGAAGATTTGGCAGACTTGGATGGAGCCGACTTAGCCGGAGAGCCCTCCGGCTTAAGAAGGCCCCTAAGTATTAATTTGTTTCTTCTTTCCTGCAGGACTCTCTGGCTGAAGGAATGACATATAGCACAGGAGTCCTGCAGGTGAAGAGGCCCCAGGCAATACAGGCAAGAAGTGTGACCGTCTGTCAGAGACATCTTCTGACAGCACGAGTCACACTTCTTAAAACCTGAGACCCTCTCTTTTGACATGGTGTAACACAACACACACACACACCAGTCAAAGAATTAAATTAAATTAAATACACCAAAAAGGTATAACTAGAAAAACACACACACACACCCTAACAGGGGGGGGATGGGATGGGTAAAGTTTGACTAAAAAAATAAGAAGAGACAGGGAATTTTCTGTCAGAAAATCTTTAAAATTAACTTAAAACTAAAATTTAAAGGGTTTTTAGTAAATAGGGGCTAAAATATCAAAGTAGTAAATCACTTACCAGGAGCTGGTAAAAGGAGGACCTCATAAGTGAAGCGGCAAACGAGATCTGGGTACTTACCGCCTTGCATCATGGGATATGGGGCTGCCTCGAGCTGGTAAAAGTGACTCTCGAGCTTAGCAAGTGCCGAGTCGGAGCCGAGGGATCGGCTCCGAACCCATCAAGCAAGAATGAAGGCGAGATTGACAACTTAACATTGTTGGACTTTTTTGGACTTTGTTAAATTTGTAGGGGACTCTAATAAAACATATGCTCTACTTCATGTCATTAATGTTCAGAAAACTACTTAGGAGAGGGGATATGGAGGGAAACAGTTAATTGTAAATAAAACAAACTTTTTTTCTTAATGGTACTATTTTTAAAGTGTCTGATTTTCTCTGCATATTAAAGTAAAGTTTTCTCAGCTATTTTCAAGTGTAATGGGGATACTAATGTAAACAGGTGCTTTTGTTTTTTTTCCTCTTTTCTTTCTCTCTCCCTGTTCAGTTTTAAGAATTGTAGGCACTGTAACTAGATTAAGGCCTTTAGCTTGATCTAGTAATGTTTCAAGAGAATGCAAGAAAATGAAAGAGATTACTGAATTTTATAAGGCATATTTCTAGCAAATAAATGTATGCTTCGTAGCAATTTTGTATCTGGTCCTCATGTCTACAGGAGACAATCTGATAAAAAAAAATGGGTAGGAGATAAAGTTCCCCAAAACCATTCAAGTGTTTACCTAGCTGGGAGAGCTATAAAGATTAGACAAAACCAGACAGCACTTAGCAGAAGCACAGGCTCCAACATGCATCTTAGCATAGATGAGCTTTATTTTAGGTTAACTCAAATTTGTGAGGGTGGCTGTCAGTTTGGAACATTTCTTCCTATTAGGAGGGTAAAACTTCAATATTTGATGTACATATCTTTGTGCGTTATTATTAAATTAATATGTTTTAGGGGGTACTGGGGTGTGTGTTTTCTTCTTCTTTCAGGGCTTTCAATAAAACAAAAAGGTTTTGTAAGATGTGACTTAGGCTGAAATGGAAATGACAAGAAACAAGTGTATAAGGATCAACCTGTCAAACAGTGTATGCATGTAACACAAAAGCTAGAACTAGACATTTAACAAAAAAAGCTGTTCTACATTAAAGGTGGGAATAACATTTTAATAAATACTTTCTGTAATGCCTTTAAATGTCAATGGACTCGCAGATAAATACAAAAAGAAAGACTAGTGAGCTATATTAAAAATATAGAGTGCAAATAGCTATGCTACATGAGACACACTTGAAAAGAAGTGCACATGTGAATTTGATAAAGAAAAGCTATCAGGATGGTTATTCAGTGCAATACCTCAGACAAAGGAAAAAAGTATTTATATTAATTGCAAGAGGAGCTCCAATAGGGATAGAGGAGGATAAAAAAGATAATAATGGTAGATTTGTAGTACTAAGGGGCTACTGGCAAGGGAGGAGGATTACACTGGCATGTATTTATATTCCACCTAAGACTGCTATAATGGAGCTTAAGAAAATTCTGGGAGAAATAATCAGCTTTCAGCAAAGAACATTACAGGTGGGTGCTGGAATTTGATTTGCAACAGTGAAGATGTGTCGGGGAGCCCAGAAGGGAAAATATAATAAAGGAGGGTAGATCTTTGAAGAAATTTATGAAAATATTTGTATGGAAGATGTGAATTCAGTTCTAGGAGTTCAGAGTGAATTTACACATTATTCCCCATGATAAAAAACTGGGGTAGGCTAGACAGCATTTACATTTCACAGGAACATCTGCATTTAATTGAAGGTCTCAATACATACCCAATAACTATTTCAGATCATGCACCAACTAAAATAAAAACACTGGGTAATGAAATAAAAATGAGACACTAGTGCTTTCCCCCTCCTATATGTTAAAAGAGATGAATTTAAGGAATGTGTACTGGAACTTACTGAGGAGCTATTAGAGAGGATTGACATTTCTTCTGAAAATATAGTTAGGGGGTGGGATAAAATTAAAGTGGAGTTTAAAATAGGCTGAAAATAAAGGGAGGTATGGTTAAGAAGTAAGAATTATTTAGTGGGACTGACAAATGTTTAAGTAATGCAAAACAGGGGGAATCTCACAGAACAAGAAGAGGGGCAACTACAGAACACTAAACAGAAAATAAGGGATTACCTCAATAATATTCATGAGTTTAAAAAGATTGCTGTTAAGCAACTGTTTTGTGATAACTCTAGAGAACAAAAACTTTTAACATGACTCAGACAACAGAAAGTAGAAAAGGATGTCACTAAGCTTAGGGAGGCTATAACAAGAAAGATAAGAGATTTTGTAGAAGTATTAGAAATGTTTTGGAAATTCTATGAAAGTCTTATAAAGGAGAGACATATGGAAATCATGAAAAGGTAGAAATGGAGATGTTTATGGAAAAATTAAATATGCCAAGGTTAGAGATAGATGAGGCTCAATTACTAACAGGGTGAGAGGAGTTGAGATAAAAATGGCAATGTATAACCAATCTACAGGAAAATCCCCAGGAATAAGCGGTATTCCTGTAGAGGTTTGGAAGCTAGGAAAACTGATAAAGATCTGGAAGGTTTAGTTTAATGGTATTTTAAGATGAAGAAGAGTACCAACATCCTAGAAGAAAACAGTGGTAGCTGTAATACCTAAAGATGGTAAAGATCCAACAGATCCAGCTTCATACAGGTCTATTTCAATATTAACCATGATTATAAAGTGTTTAGGTCTATAATGGCTAAAAAAATTGTAAAAGTGATGCTAAAAATTGATAGATATGGATCAATGTGATTTTGTGGAGGGGAGGCAAACATTTGACAACATTAATAGAACACTGAAGGAAGCAGAATGTAAGAAAATACCACTATTACTGGTGGGTCATGATGAAGAGAAAGCAATTGACAAGAGTAAGCTGGGACTTTATGAACAGGGCATTGGAAGCATATGCATTCCATAATAAAATTATAAGTTTGATTAAGAGGATATATGATGGATCGGAGGCGAAAAATAAAGTAGGTTGGTTCCTCTCAGGTAATTTCTGTTTGAACAAAGAAACAAGGCAAGGGTGTCCTTTTTCCCTTTTGTTATTTGCATTATATTTAGAACCACTGGCAAAGAAAATAAGGGAAAATAATAATTATATTCAAGCATATAATTGGTATGACAGTCAAGAAAAGCTGGCTCTATTTGCAGATATTTTATACCTGATAAAACCAGAAAATGACATTACACTACTGTGGAACATTTTGAGACAGTTTCACATATTATCTGGATACAAAATTAATGAAGCTAAAACAAAGATGATAGCAGTAAATTATGTACCCACACACAAATTGGTTCAGCAATATAGCACAGTTTTGTACACTTACCATAAATATAGATGTTTGAGTGTATTCACTGTTGCAGTCCTGACTTATAGGATTTCCAGATTTGGAAGCCCTTGCTCTGCTCAACTACCAGAGTAAAAAAAACTCCCTCCTCCTGGAGTTGGAGGATGCCCTACCCTGTTGTCAGGACAGCTTGGTATAAGGAAGCCAGCCGATGCCACAACATTATTTTTTTCTTGCCCCTTGAAGTCAGAGCCCCATAGATGAATCTTAAGCAAGAGACCAGGTAAGAGGAATTGGACCTGTAGGGCATTCTTGCAGAAGGTCTTCTGTAAGAGGATGAGAGAAAATGTGTTATTGTAAGGAGAACAAGGGGGAAGGAGGGAGGGAAAGAAGACTGCAACAGTGAATACACTTGAACATCTACATTTATGGTAAGTGTATAAAAGTGTACTATGTTCTTCGTGCTTCACTGTTGCAGTCCTAACATATGGGATGATATCCAAAGCTGAGATGAGGTTGGAAGGTGCCTTAATGGAAAGAGAGGATGATGCCATGCAAGATGGCAGTGGCAAATCCTGCTTTGGACTTGGAGAAGGCTGATGACTGGTGGCAGTGTGCTTGGTAAAGGTATGTACTGATGACCAGGTAGCTGCTTCCAGAATGTCTTTAGTAGGCACTCCCCACAGGAAGGCAGTGGAGGTAGAAGTGGCCCTAGTTGCTAATGGAATGGGTCCTAACAGGTTCAGGGGCTTTTTGCCGTGGTAGGTGTACCAAAAACAAGATCCACTTGAAAATAATTTGCTTGAAGACTGGTTTTCCTTCAGAGCCCAAGGCAAAGGAAACAAACAGTTGTTCTGATTTTCTCAGCGTTTTAGTCCTGTCACGGTAGAAGTGAAATTGCCTGTGTACATCCAAGGGGTGAAGGATTCTCTCTCTCTCTGGTTCTGCTACTTAGGGAAGAAGGTAGGCAACTTTATGGCTTGGTTCAGGGAAGTGTCCGTGACCACCTTGGGCATAAAGCAAGGATTAATTCCGAGTGTAACTCTGATAAGAAAGGGTTCCACTGCCATTGAGGGCTTGCAACTCAGAGTCCCTCCTGCCTGAGGTGATGACAAGTAAAAGGGCAGTCTTCCAAGTCAAGAATTTTAAATCAGCTGAAGCAGCTGGTACAAAGGTGGGTAAGGTCAACTTTTCTAGAACAAAGTTCAAATCCCAAGATGGGGTGGGCTACCTCTTGGGAGGTCTGACATGCAGCACTCCCCTAAGGAACTGTTTCATAAGGGGGTGGGAAAAGACAGGAGGAACAGTAGGGATGTGGGCTGAAATGGCAGAAGCATGAATCTTAATGGATGAGAAGGACAGGCCTTTATCCACCAAGAAAGCCAGGTACTCCAAAATGGCTGAAATGCTGATGGAAGACAGTGTTGAGGCCTTGTTGCTGACACCAAATAGAGAACCTTTTACACTTGTCAGAGTATGTTTTTCTAGTACTCAGTCTTCTAGATTCTTTTACGATATTAAGCACCTGACTACTCAGGGACTGTGCAGAGTAGAATTTTGATAAATTATCCAGGCATAGAGTTTGAGTGTCTGCAGGTTATGATGCGCAAACCTTCCTTTCACTTGAGTCAGGAGATCTACCCTCTGGGGTAACTGCCAAGGTTTTTCTTTGGTCAAACTCAGTAGCAGGGGGTACCAGTGCTGCTGGGCCAGTCTGGAACTATAAGGATGACCCTCGGTCCTTCTTCCCTGATTTTTAGGAGGACTCCTGGAAGGAGAGACAAGGGAGGAAATGAATAAAGAAATAGATGGCTCCAGAGGAAGGAGAAGGCATCTGTGTGACGTTTGCTCCTGGAATAGAACCTTTTTAACTGAGCATGTCATTGGCAAAGAGGTCTATTTGAGGGGATCCCCATTTCTGGACTATGCTGAGAAATGTTTCCCTGTGCAGCTGCCACTCATGGGGGATCCATTAAGGGTTCGCTAGGGTGTTTCTCAGCCCCAGGAAGGTATTGAGCTATCAGGTGTAACCCCATAGCATTGGCTGTCTCCCAGATCTGCACTGCCAGCCAGCAAAGAGGGAAGGAGTGGGTGCCCCCTTGTTTATTTATGTACCACATAACAGCTGTGTTGTCTGTTCTGATAAGTAGAACCCCTGGTTCCAATGATCCTTGGAAGGCCACCATGCCCTTCTGTACTGCCATCAATTATTCTAATTTATGTGCTTGTGCCTGAAATGCTCCTCACATTTGCCATGGGACAGGAGGTGTTGGAAATGGGCTCCTCAGGCTGTGTCTGATGCATCTGTGGTTAAGGTTTGGCTCCGAGGGATTAACCTGAAGGGGAAACCCTGGTTCAGTGCACATGCTTATGCCCACCATGCCAATTCCTCCCTGAGGCAGTGAATTAGGTGGATTTCTTCCTCCAAGGACTGTGAGTACTGGCACCACAGATTCTTCAGATATCACTGAAGTTGGGATCATTAGTATACAGGATGCCATGTAGCCCAGTTCCCAAGCTGAGAGGCATTGCCTCTGTATGATGTCCTGGAAGTACTGGGTTAAGAAGGAAGCCTTGCCTGGGGGGAAGGAAAGTCTTTTGGAGGAGAAATCCAGCACTGTCCCCCAGAAAAACTATCCTGATGGAAGGGATTGTGTTGGATTTGCTGAGGTTTATGGTGAACTCTAGAGAAGAGAGTAAGGTCTGGATGAAGACCCGATCCTTGAGGAGCTTGGACTGACTCATGGCCTGAATGAGGCAGTCGTCCAAGATAAGGATACAGTTGTATGCCTTGTTCTGCAGAAGGTGATCACAGGGTCCAGACATTTGGTGAAGACCCTGGGAGCAGTAGACAAGCCAAAGGGAAGCGCAGAGAATTTAAAGTGATTGGTACCTGCTCTGATGCCAAGAAAATTTCTGCAAGATTCTTCTATAGGGGTGTGCAAGTATGCATCTTTCAGGTCCAAGGTAACCATTACATCCTGAGGTATGATCATTGGAAGCAGCTTTTGAAGAGTAAGCATTTTGAATTTTGGGACTAGGTGGGACTGACTGAGAATGGACAGATTCAGGATAGGGTGCCAAGAGCCTTCTTTTCTAAAGACCAGAAATAGCCTGGAGTAAAAACCTTTTCCTGTCTGGTGGTCTGATACTGGTTCCACAGAACCCTAATACCACAGGTTGTGAATCTGAGAAATGGCCTCTGCCCTTTGGTTTTGTGGCACATGGGGAAAGCCAGAGTATCTTAATGGTTCTTTGAAAGTGAAGTTGTAGCCACTTGGGATTACTTCCACAACCCACCTGTTGGGAGATGATGAGGGCCCAGTTTTCCTTGAATAGGGAAAGTTTTCTTACTATCTTGTCTGGGCTTGGGGGTGGAGGAGGTTGGCGAGTCATTGCTGATCTCTGCTAGGGCCCTGTGGCCTAGAACTCCCTGGCCAAAGTGTTCCTGAGGACCTATGCTTTACCCTCTGCGATTGCTGTTGCTGCCTATGACACCTTTCCCTTCTAGTTCTCCTCGAACTGGGTTTCGATTGGGAGGGAAAGGACCAATGCTTAGTGGGAAAATTCCAACTGAATCTAGGAGGCTGGACTTGGAGGAAGTCCTTGAATATTTCATGGATTTTACTTTATCCTCCATCTTTTTTAACAGAGCCTCAGCCTTTGGTCCAAAAAGGGAATCTTTATCCAGGGGTGCATCTAGCAGTTTTGATTTGACATGCTCTAGTAATGTCTGTTCTCTAACCAAGCATGCCTTCTGATGACTGAGTCAGAGACACCTGCTTTGGAAGATGCCTCTAGGGCATCATATTTGCAATACAAGGAGTCCCTAGCTACTTGGGAACTGGAATGGCAGAGATCACGTAATTCCTTGGAGGTATTCTTGTCCTCCAGGAAGGAAATCTTTTGCTTGATTTTCTCCAAAATACTTTGTTGGTATTTTATCACATGAAACTGGCAATTGACAGCCCTCATGGCCAAGGTAATGTAAACCCTTTTCCCAAATCTGTTAAGGGCCCTACTTTCTTTCTCTGTAGGTAGTTTTTTTTTTTTTCTGGAAGTACTGGCCCTAACACTTTTGGGGCCTAGGTGACAACCTCTGGTTCAGCAGAGGATTTCTTAAAAAAAGGAATTTATGAGAGTGCAGTACCCTGTAAAACCTATCTGGTGTACGACAGGCTGGGAAGAGACAGTCTGGATCAAGAGATGATTCCATAAAGACATCTTCTACCACTTCCAAAACTAGACAGATAGCCAAGGATTTGTGTTGAGGGAGATCAAGGAACTCCTTGAGCCCTCTTTTTTGCTTGGGGGGGTACTCCTGTGCCTGCCACTGGAAAAACTCTCTCATAGAATGCAGCATCTCCCCAAAGGTAATGTCCTCGGGGGGTGAAGCAGTAGGCAACAGCTCTTCTGAATCAGAATCCTCAGAGGAAGTAAGGAGGGGTTCTTCTTCAAGGGCAGAGTCTTCTTGATCAGAGTTTTCATCTGGATCAGAAGGTTCTGAAAAGGCTTAAGGTGTAGGGTCTGTCTTCCATTTTCCTGGGGAAGATTCAGGGGGAGTTTGCCTGCCTCTGACCAAAGAAATAAGGTCCTTGGCCAACCTGACCAAATCCTGATGTAACCTGTGGGATGGGAGCCGGAAAGCCTAGGCACAGAAACTGAGGTTGAACTCCTTTTAGGTGCAAGCTTTTGTCTTGGGTCTATGCACATCCTCTACTCTGACCCCAGTCACTTTGAAAGAAATACCCAATTCTGGTGGATGCCTTGAAGGGATGTTGTCAGTTAAGGATCCTTTGCTGGAAGCAGAGGTCTGCTTCACGACTCTGGACCTGACAGACAAACTGAACACCAAGGCCTGAGCTGAAGTTGAGGGACCTGACAGGACGTCAGACTCCGAAAGGGTCTCTACAGAGGCCTGCATCACCACTTCATTGGCAGAAGGGGGCTGCAAAAACACCTCTCCTTCTGAGATACTGAGCCTTGGGATACTGGCAGATGGAGAAAGGTTGTCATCCAAGGCCCTAAGTCTGGGTCTATTTTCACTTAGGGAGCTCAACCTCAAGATGACTGATGGCCGCCATCACTTGATGGGAAGCGGATTGGTGACTAAGGTGCTTAGATAAGATTTTGGCCCTACGCCTTATAGTCCTAGTATTGAAAAGGGCACACAAGATGGCAATTTGCAACATCATGGTTTGGGCCTAAACAAGCAACACACAAGGTCTGAAAGTCTCTGTGTGGGATTTACCAAAATGGAGACAGTGGTTAACTTTATTCTACATGAGTCACAAGAAAGAAAAAATGAATTCCCCAATGGGGTGCTTAGCTTTAGACAAATTTCCCAATCTGGTGTGGACTGACCAACGCACTCAACTCCCTTGGGCTCCGACGGCACGAAAGACTAATGTCATGGCATTGGCTAGCTCCTTTTATACCCAACTGTCCTGTTATCAGGGTATGGCGTCCACCAGTTCAGGGAGGAGGGAGTTTTTATTCTGGTAGTTGGGCCGACCAAGGGCTTCAGAAGCAGGAAATCTCATAAGTCAGGACTGCAACAGTGAAACATGAATAACATCCAAATTTATAGGGACATGATTTAATGAAGTATTTAGGAGTATGGATTAAAAATGATTCCGGTGTGGCAGCTAAGGATACATGGGAAGAGACTAAACAAAAGATAATACAAAAACTAAGAAATTGGAAGCTCCTGGATATGGATAATAAGATACAAGCAGTTAAAATGTTAGTTCCTTTAGTTTTATATACAGGTCAGGGATATTTTTATCAACCAGAGGAGAAGTAGTAACCAGAAATTAGTAAAGAGATGAAGGATTTTATCTGGTAGGGGAAGATGGAAGAGTCAAGTAGGGTAACCTGATTCTTGCAACATAACAAGGCAGACTGGGATGGCCTGATTTGAAGAGGTATTTCAGAGCTACACAGTAAAGGCCCCTATACACACAGCAAAAGCAGAAACCTATAAGTCACAGTGGAAAAGGATGATGATGAAATGGGGGAAGCTCAAGAAACAAGGACAGACTGGGATTTTGGATGAAGACTTTTAAGCAGAATAACTAACACAGCACACTATTCAGAAAGTAGCAGGACTGGAGAAAGGAGATTCTGCCAATAACGATGACTATAATTAGGGATACAGACACTAGGGAGGAGGGGGCTTGGATTTATTGGAGAAAACTGGCAAAGGAACCATAGTATTGGGAACAAATAACTAGAGAGGGAAAAGTAACAGAATGGGAAGATGTAAAGAATTTGGACTACAGGCTAGAGACTGCTGTTCCTATCACGGAGTGATAAAAGAGTATGGGCAAAGAGAGAGAAATGGGAGGGGGGTCTTAAATGAAGGATCAGCACAGGGGTAGTTTTTAGTAGAATTTTGAACAGAAGCTGCAGTTAAAGAATGAATAATTAGTACAGTATATAAAATATTGCATAAGAATCAATCAGAGGAGGTTAGAAAGGATTGGGAAGAGTGACTGGATAAGCAATTCACAAAGAAACAAAGGGGAAATTTATGCAAGTCTCCCATATATGCAAGAAAATCTAGATGATTTAGGATTTTTTTCCTGGAAATTATTACAGAAATATTTTTATACCCAAAGTAGAATCCAGAGAATTTTTCCTAAGGTAGACAGCACATGTTGGAGGTGTGACGGGGAAGAAAGAAGTAATTGGAAACATGTTCTGGGAGTGTAATGAGTTGACAGACTTTAAGGATTCCCTGCAGACTACTCTATCAGAGATACCACGTGAGCAAACTGGTGTAACTAGGGAAATGATTTTTCTGAACTATGACACAAAATCAGAATTGCCTAGATGACAGCATGGCTTAAAATGGAAATCAAAGTCTAAACCAAGTGTACGACACACAGTGAATGTAGTAACAGAGATAAAACAACTGGAATTACTAGAAACAGGACCAACATACCTGTTAACTACAGAAATGATTGTTGACAGCCCTGACCCAAAAAGCCAGCAAGCCAACCTCGCCAACAGCAGCATCTGCACTTGTAAACTTAAGGAAGTGGCTCACCCTCAATAGGCAGACCCTTAAATCCATGGTCCAACAGGATTTGTGGGACAAACATTATTGCTGTCAACACCAAAGGCAAAGTCAATGTCAGAAGAAATCGCTCTAAGGCTGAAGTCCTGACTATGAAACCACAGACTCTATTGTCACTGGCATCTAATAGTTCTACCTCAGTCTCATCAGGATGAGTAAATGAATGTAGACTGGTAAGAGAGTACTAGGAAGTTCTGGATGAAACAGCAACAACAAAGAAATGTTTCTTCCTGCCCTAGTAACAGAGGGGAAGAGGGAACAGTCATCATTTTTGACCTTAATAAAAGCCTCCTTGAACTTTTAAAGTAAATCTCAACAAGACGTATAAAAGCAATATCTGAAAAGCTTTGCTGATGATCTCCTCAACACTAAAATTATGCACACTTCTGAATCGCACACATAAATCACACTGACGGTTCTAACCAGTTTTACAGGACACTTACCAGGTAACATTAACAGGGATTAAAGAAACATCAACAGGAGGAGGAGTGCAAATCAATGTTAACTTTGTTTTATGTTTTTTGGCTGAGGATATGTAAAGGTATTTCTCACCTTGTCCATTTTATGCTTCCTTCTGTCCTTATTTTTATGCCTAAAAAATCAGACCCTGATAACTATGGGCTTAGCTATTGATGTTTATAAAGATAACCTACAAGAGGCACTCAAGGTCAAAGCTCTATGGAAAGAACACATGGGTGACTTGTTCCATTCTAAACAATTTTTACTTACATTTTCTCTCTCTCTAAAGTTTGTGGGAGTAAACAATTTACAAACAGCAGCTGTAGCAGGAAAATGCTCTCCAACTGAGCAGTGCACCTACCAATGCTTATCTTGGGATGGAATTTTATGTCCGCATGTTGTTTTTAAAATTTTACTCTTCATCAACAAACTGAACAAAACAATAAAAAGGTAAAGAACACTACATCAACTGTTAAAAACTTTTTTAACATATAAGAGAAATAGAACAAGTAGTGCAAAAAAACACACGGCAAGAAAAATATAAAACACAATATTATGATATGAACAGCTGACTTGAAAATACAAAAAAGTAAAAACTAACTTTAGAAGCAAACTGTTAAGTTTATTTTTCATAAACAATTTTTTTTAAATTTCGCTCCCCTCTTGGCACAGTACAGTCATACTGCCCCTGGGATGTTATCCCAGTTTACACACCTGTGCAACCCCTGATTCCCTCAAATTGCTAGAGCAGGATACCATCAGGATGACCCTTCACTGGGGGAATTCCTGACTCCTTGGAAAGCTGACATTGACAGTAACTCTGGGGAATGGAGGATCCATTGTGGAGCTGACAGCCAACATCCTTGCGGTAGCCAGTCAAAATCCCTACCTTAGGGGGAGGCTAGGTCAATGACATCACAGATGTAGTCACCACTCCTTGTAATCTGAAATAGACTATGAAGCTCCTTATGTCTACCAGCATCAGGCATTCCAAAATCTTCTCTCCCAGTAAGACAGATAGCCATTGGCTGCTTCATCCAATCCTCCTGACTGATCCTATCATTTCAAGTCTGTTCTCAAACTTGGGTTACTGGCTGTGCAAATGGATACCCTACCTCTGCTCTACTGGGACAACAAAAAAGCAGGCTAATATAATTTCTCTGACACTGTAGCTCAACGTGGCAAAATAGGTAAGAGGAGGAATTTTTTTTTAGTACAATATGGGTAGAACGAAAGGGGAATGTTTCAGACATGCTACCTAATATCTGCCAGCCTTATCTCTGTTGTTGATGAGGCTAGCCTTCCTTTTACCAGTTCAAACGCTGCAAAGGTGATTAAAATGGAATTCAAGATAACTTCTATTAACTTCTAAGAGACTGTGACTATAAACAGCAAAGATAATAAAATATAATTTTTGATGACATTAATAAGCCGAAATCTCAGCAACAAACGCATGCAGCATTATTTCATATGGGTGATAGATTCTATTCTGCAATAGGTAACCATTTAATTTCATTCCTAGGTTCTTCAATGTGATGATGTGAGGTACTGCCAGCTATGCCAAGAGAAGTAGGGCAGTTGATGTGTAACATATGCCAGCACAGCTAGCTGGAGTTTTGTAAAGAATTATATGTCATTTGTATATCAAACTAATTTCTACAAATGCTTGTGTTGAAAATGTATTTGTAAAGCTGCTTGTGTTAAACATCTATCAACAGTGTGTCCTGCTGGACAGAAAAGAAATATACATTTATATCAGACTGTATTGAGGAAATATATATATGTTAACAGAGAATACTGGAAGAGAAGATGTTAATCTCAGTTCATCTAACTTTGAAAAATAGTAAAAAATTAAATTACTTAATTTAGGCCATAAAGATTGAACCATACAGTTCTAAATGTACACAAAGACAAAATGTCTGTACCAAAGAATGGTTTATTAGCTCCTGTAAGAAGAGTGGAAGTGCTTTATTGTTTTATAACTTCTAAAAGCTGTAAAGAGATCTTAGCAAAGGTGTGTGTGTGTGTGTTATTGACACAGATGTTCTAAATACTGGCAGCGTCTAGCCAAGGCGGTAATATGGGAACCAAATTCAGATGACCAGATCTGTGTGATGTAATTTTGTAATCCACGACAAAAATTATGTTTTAATGCTAGATGAGACTGAAGTCTCAGAGCACTACGTTTTTGAAACCTGACATAGAAGGATCACTCAACTACTTCATCTTGCCTTGCTCTAGTAAGTGACCAGGGAATAGTAATTATTTAGATCAGTCAGGAAAATACAGTGAGATTAGTTAAGTACAGTTTTTCTGTATCTGTGTGAATCTATTCATCTGTTATTTTTGAAACTCTGGTGTTTATTGTAAATAACATTCCATATTTTCATGTTCTTTTATTATTTAATATATTTAAACTTTTAATTGTGACTGGTCCTTTAAAGAATATTTAAATTTTTGAGAGTACTAATATCTAGTTAGTGATTCGGTGGCTACTCCTGAAAGCCTTACTGAATTGGCCAAACACTACCATTGGTATTAATATTAATTTCACTCAGTATAACTGGGTACCCTTGTAAGAGCCTTACAGTAGCTGGGTTTGCAGTGTCTGCTTCCAATGCAACTACCTTCCAGTCTCCACGAAACAGATATAACCCAACAAGGACACACACTAATAACGGAAAAAATAAAAAATAACGAATAGTGCAAACTTAAAAGACCACTTTATTACAACTGGAGTAGTGGAATAATGGATTCTCTCAACAACTAAGCCCTTTCACCAGTCTCTTTGACTTCAGAGTTAATGAGAGCAAACCATAACACCAAATAAATATACATTTAAATTCACCATTAACCAACCATTATCCCACTATCAAAATTCCCAATTTGCAAATTACATACATAATTCATGACTGACATCATTGCACCTCCCTAAAACATTTAAATAAACACTCATCCACACAATACATCTCTATACATATAAAACAGATACATTTAAAATACATTAAAATTATTGCCACATAATACTTAATTTATTGCACAATCCCTAAATACATTCCGCTTTTTGTTTTAGGATAGGCATAACAGATATGTTATCATTAAGACCTGGGGATGTAGTGGCATTTAGCCTTACCTGCCAACTATATTCCTTTTCTTCCACTCTCAGTCTATCATTACCACCTCTATCACTAGGACTAATTTTATCTATTACAAAAAAGATGATTTTTTTTTTTTTAATTCTGACAACTTTTACTATGAGAATAAAGGGCATTATGTTCATCCTTTTTCTTTATTGCTCTAATGTGTTCTGATATTCTGTCCTTTAATCTACGGACAGTTTTGCCCATATAGAAGCCTGAACATACTGTACATGTTGCGATATATACCATCATTGTTGTATTACAGCAGAATCTACCTGGGCAAGCTATCGTCCTCTCATATCCTTGGACAGTAACATAAGGCCCATCATTAATAAATTTGCAGTTCTTGCACATCCCACATTTATACATTAATGATCTTTGTTTTTGTTTCTTTGGTCTTTCTAAAATATTTTTTATATTTTTCCCCTACTAAAAACTACTTTAGAGAACATACCTAGCTTCTTTCTATTTTCCTCAGAGATACACAAAAGCCACATTCTAGTTATTGCCTCAATAATGTCAGGCGCTTGATTATTATATCGCAAAATAAGTGCCTCACTTTCTGGCTTCTGTTTTTGTCCCTGTCCTTTAAACTCATGTCCCCAACGAATAGGTGGAAACCTTGTATTTCTATTACTTTTATACCTCATTACGTATTCTCAAGAGGAATTTCAGAGGGTATCCCCTCTCAAGGAACATCCCTATTAATTTATACATTTCATCTTTATATAAATCATTGTCACTCACCAATTGAAACAGTCTAACCATATGGCCTTTCACTACATTTTTTCTCTGATAGAAGGGGTAGCAACTGTCAAAATGTAAAAGGGAATTACTGTATGTCTCCTTTCTGTATATATTGCTCTGTAAACCCACCTCTGTTTTTCTAATTTTAATATCCAAAAAATTCACCATATTAGCATGCCAGTGGCTCATAAATCTAAAAAGGGGGTAATGTGATTCAAATATTCAACAAATATATAAGCATCATTTTCACTTCCTTTCTAGAGGATAAGAATATCATCCAAAAATCTGTTATATAATTCAATTTTGTCCTTAAATACAGACCGAAAGATTAATAAATCTTTCCAATGGTATAATACCAAGTTGACAAATCCTGGAGCACATCTGGCTCCCATAGCAACTCCAGACTTCTGATGGAACAGTTCAACTTCAAATAAGATCAAATTATTCTTCAGTACAACTTCCATCAGATCTACCAAAATATTAATTTTTGTCATGTCTAGTTTTATATATATAAACTAGTTTTATATATCTATACTTTTATATAAACGTGTATAGAGATGTATTGTGCGGATGAGTGTTTGTTTAAATATTTTAGGGAGGGTGCAATGATGTCAGTCATGAATTATGTATGTACATTGCAAATTGGGAATTTTGATAGTGGGATAATGATTGGTTAATGGTGAATTTAAATGTATATTTATTGGTGTTGTGGTTTGCTCTCATTAACTCTGATGAAGCCAAAGAGACTGGTGAAAGTGATTAGTTGTTTAGATAATCCATTATTCCCCTACTCCAGTGGTAATAAAGCAGTCTTTTAAGTTTGCACTGTTCGTTATTTTTTATTTTTTCCGTTATTAGTTTGTGCCCTTGTTGTGTAATATCTGTTTGGTGGAGTTTTTTGATTGTGCAGCTTTTCTTTCCGCTTACTACTACTGGTGGTTGTCTTTTCAAGATGGAGGCAGCTATTTCTGAGCTGACAACATTGGTGCAGAGACTCATATCTCTGCTTGTTAAAGTGGGAATGAACAATGGTTTGAGCACTACGTTGATGAGTACCCAGGCGGAACTTTTTACTTTGCACTCGCCTATTGCAGGAGAAGGTGAAACAGCTACAATGGGGTTTTCCCGTTGCCATAACATGACGGATGACATCAGTTCTTGGTTACGCCCACCTACTTTGGGTTCTTGGACTTGAACGAGGAGAGAACCGAAAGGCCGGCGTTGAGAGAACAAATTTTTAATTTTGAAGCGACAAGTAAGAAATACACAGCACTACAACTAGATAATGCTTTTCTAAGCAAATCATTAAAATTACAAGTACCGAAGGATATGAGACTGTGGAAACTGCCAGTGGGAAAAGAAAGTGGAAGTACAGCGTATTTGGAGTTAATTGATTTGTTTAACAAAACGGGTCTTACTATGATGGATAGTTAGGGAAAGTTTAAATAAAGTAGGAAGCTAGACATGACAAAAATTAAAGTTTTGGAAGATCTGATGGACATTGTACTGAAGAATAACTTTATCTTATTTGAAGGTGAACTGTTCCATCAGAAGTCTGGAGTTGCCATGGGAGCCAGATGTGCTCCAGGAGTTGCCAACTTGGTATTATACTATTGGGAAGATTTATCCATCTTTCAGTCTGTATTTAAGGACAACATTGAATTATATAACAGATTTGTGGATGATATTCTTATCCTCTGGAAAGGAAGTGAAAATGATGCTTATATATTTGTTGAATATTTGAATCACACTACCCCCTTTTTCAGATTTACGAGCCATTGGCATGCTACTATGGTGAATGTTTTGGATATTAAAATTAGAAAAACAGAGGTGGGTTTACAGAGCAATATATACAGAAAGGAGACATACAGTTAACTCCCTTTTACATTTTGAGAGTTGCCATCCCTTCTACCAGAGAAAAAGTGTAACGAAAGTTCAGATGGTTAGACTGTCTTGATTGGTGAGTGACAATGATTTATATTCAAGATGAAATGTATAAATTAATAGGGATGTTCCTTGAGAGGGGATACCCTCTGAAATTGCTCTTGAGAATACGTAATGAGGTATTAAGTAATAGAAATACAAGGTTTCCATCTATTCTTTGAGGACATGAGTTTAAAGGACAGGGACAAAAACAGAAGCCAGAAAGTGAGGCACTTACTTTGAGATATAATAAGCGCCTGACATTATTGAGACAATAACTAGAATGTGGCTTTTGTGCATCTCTGAGGAAAATAAAAAGAAGCTAGGTATGTTCCCCTAAAGTAGTTTTTAGTGGGGGGAAAAATATAAAAAATATTTTAGAAAGACCAAAAAAAAAAAACAAAAACAAAGATCATTAATGTATAAATGTGGGATGTGCAGGAACTGCAAATTTATTAATGATGGGCCTTATGTTTCTGTCCAAGGATATGAGAGGACGATAGCTTGCCCAGGTAGATGATGCTATAATACAACAATGGTGGTATATATCGCAACATGTACAGTATATGTTCGGGTGTCTACGTGGGCAAAACTGTCCATAGATTAAAGGACAGAATATCAGAACACATTAGAGCAATAAAGAAAAAGGATGAACATAATGCCCTTTATTCTCATAGTAAAAGTTGTCAGAATTTAAAAAAAAATATATCTTTTTTGTAATAGATAAAATCAGTCCCAGTAATAGAGGTGGCAATGATAGACTGAGGCTGGAAGAAAAGGAATACAGTTGGGCAGGTAAGGCTAAATGCCACTAAACCCCCAGGTCTTAATGATAACATATCTGTTTATGCCTATCCTAAAACAAAAAATGGAATGTATTTAGGGATTGTGCAATAAATTAAGTATCATGTGGTAATAATTTAATGCATTTTAAATGTATCTGCTTTATATGTATAGAGATGTACTGTGTGGATGACTGTTTATTTAAATATTTTAGGGAGGGTGCAATGATGTCAGTCATGAATTATGTTTGTAAATTGCAAACTGGGAATTCTGATAGTGGGATAATGATTGGTTAATGGTGAATTTAAATGCATATTTATTTGGTGTTGTGGTTTGCTCTCATTAACTCTGATGAAGCCAGAGAGACTGGTGAAAGGGCTTAGTTGTTGAGAGAATCCACTATTCCATTACTCCAGTGGTAATAAAGCGGTCTTTTAAGTTTGCACTGTTCGTTATTTTTTATTTTTGTACCTTATAGTCTGGGCAGAAGGGGGCAGAGCTAGTAATTGCGTGAGTGTGTGTCAGCTGGCTGCAGCAGGGATATAAAGCACTGGTTTCACAGAGTGTGTTGGAGGACTTGGCTTGAACACTTGGCTAAAGATCAACTCTACAGCTGTGCCAGTAGGGAGTTTTATTGGGGACCTGGAGTGAGACAGAAACCCAGATCTCAGACTGAGTGTGTTCCCTGTGTGCTCTTAAGGGAAACTGTGCTTGATGCAGACAGCTGCATCTGGAAATACTGTACCTACTTTTGTTCCAAGTGAACGACCATCTCGTCAGTGGTGAGGATTCAAGCTCCTTGATTACTGACCCAGAAAGGGAACATTACAATCATCTTAAAGAAAAGAAAACATGGGTAGGCATCAACCCTCTAGTAAGATACACGAAGTGAATGGACTTACCAGATCTACTCGATCATTTACAAGTTAAAGACTCAGGACATGATGACATCAATAACAGAGATCTAAATCTGCTGTGTCAAGAGGTAGCAAGATCTCTATTATTACTATTTGCAAACAGCTATAAGAAATGGATTATTCTGAAAGTCTGGTGAAAAACAAAAAGACTGCAGCAAGGCCCATATTTAAAGTGATTTGCTGATGTTTGTACCTGTTGGTATATGATGTGTTGCGTGGGTAATGCTTTTCCTCCATTTTAAGTCCTTGTATGTTTGCGTTGATTTTTAAGACACACTTTGTAAACATTTTATTAAATTGTGGTCTAAATAAATTTAATGCATCTCTCACTGATGTCACTAGATGGACGGCATTCATCCTGATGTGATTTGGAGCAGTCACTGCACTAAAGTCTATGTCATACAGTCTCTATTTTGAAGTCAGAGGGTTAACTTCACTAAAAATCTTGTTGCTATCAGGAAAGAGAAATATAATTTTACTAAGGATTTTAATTTAAAAAGGACTACAACTATGTGTGTGTGTGTATATATATATATATATATATATATATATATATATATATATATATATATATATATATGTGTGTATATATATATATATATATATATATATATATATATATATATATATATATATATATATATATGTGTGTGTGTGTGTGTGTGTATGTGTGTATGCATATATGAGTGTATATGGTAAGTAAAAGGTATAAAGCCCTTTTCCCCACTGTAGTGCGATCCTGGAGTTAGTATATATATATATATATATATATATATATATATATAGTTAGGGGTGATGTTAGGGGGGATATTTTGAACCAAAGACATGGATACTTACAAGTCCAATAAATTACTCTTTTCAGAACACAATATATACGCAAACTATGTGGGGGGCTGTGCCCCCCCAACTATTTATACTAACTCTAGGATCATATATCTTTTACTTACCATATAAACACTACCACTACTATGTTGAAATTTAGCATTGTAAGGTGTCAGTGTTATGAATTTCAGTCAAGTGAGTTTTCACTATTATGAACTTTAGGTTATATGGTCTCAGTCGAATGAAATTTCAATCATGTGAAGTAGACCCATATATAAATACATTCATTCAATCTAAAATCAAAATAGTGAAAACTTGGAATCTGTCCTTTTTCACTGTTGTGTGATTCTGGAGTTGGAATATATAAGTTACAGGGGAATTTCTTTTTCGATAATTTGACTGTTAGATATGACATACACCCATACACACACACACACACACACACACAAGTACATGTATGTGTGTGCGAGTATAACTATATATATATATATATATATATATATATATATATATATACACATACATACATACACACACACACACACACACACACACACACACACACACACACAGGATGAAGCTTTGGATTTGGATCAAATTTTGTAACACACACACACACACATATATATATATATATATATATATATATATATATATATATTATACATATATACACACACACATATATATGTATACGCACGCATGCACATACACATTTACATACATACATATAACGTGTGTGTGTGTGCAGCAAAAATGCTGCAAGGTGACAAATCCACATGGCACTGTACAAGAAGTAACTCAGGAAAGGTGACAGATCGAACGTAAAGAACTACAAACATAAGTCTGCTACCAACAAGAGGAAAATTAATGGAAAAATTTAAGTCAGAACAGATCAAACTATAATGAAAAGATAAACATTGAGCAGCATGCTATTCTGGATTGATTATAGATAAATGTAATCAGTTATTTTACAGCAATTTTCTAACAGCAGTAAATCAGGGCTTGTAGGCTGATGTACTGTACACCAACTACACCAGTTCATTTCATACCATGGATAAACAATTCTTGCTAAACAATTTTAGAATCCAAGTTTAAGTGCTTTTCTGATTAGCTGACTAGGAAACTAGTTTTCTAATAGCTTGGAGACTGACAGTTTACAGGGACTGAAAGATAGTTATCTAGGGTGTGCCTCAGGTATTCAATTTATGCAGATGACAAGCATGGAAAGGCTGCCTTTTACAGTGACAAGTGCAATGTTTTACAAACAATTTTACATGGGCTGTTTCTGTAGGGAAAATAAAAATGTAGTTTTATTAAATATTGTCCGATTTAAGGAAGACTGATCTGCCAGCTTGCTAAATGGAAACGGGAACAGATGTATTGGCTCAGAAACATGCGTCTTTGTAGATGCTCGACTGTCCTTTAAAAAGTACATGAATAATTTACACATCGAAGGGCACAAATTTATTGGCTACATACTGAGATTCATTGAACAAAGATCTCCTGAGGTTATGATGTTATTATTAACCTATTATGTAATTTAATGAGGCCAAGCAAAAACATGGCTCCTCAATAAGGGCCCCAAATTAAACACTGGTATTGGGAAAGTAGAAAGAATTCAAAGAATTATAGAGACAATCTGCAGAAATGAAGTACTGGATCATGAAAAAGATTGTGTAAATCTTACTTATATTCACTGTCACACAGATGCCCTAGAAGCAATCTTATTTGCATACATAGAGCAACGAACGATAACTACTATTTGAATGCCTATAGGGATGTGCACCTAGTTAGAACGTTCAATAGGAATCAAAAAATATAAACTGGTTTTCAGAAAGTGTTGCAAAACACCGGAATCACTTACCTAAAGTTGCTAAAGTCAGCCAAAGTGTGGATAGCAAACTCAAGACAAATTATACAGAAAGTGTTGTTAGATGGTACATTGTAGGTGGTCTTAAAGGACATTTGTCCTTGATTGTACATAAACTTTTCTGACACCTCCTGCTTAAAATCCAAAAAGCCAGAAGGATCATGAGGCCCCACTTTCACGGTCTGCATTCATACTGAAAATCAAGATCAAGCGAGCTTTTGCCAGTCGGCTCCACGAGAGGTATCTGTCCTCCCTGAGCTCGCAAAGAGTAACGAAAGAGTAATGCAGTTGTCCTAAGATGAGCTCAGGGAGGACAGAAACCTCTCGTGGAGCAGAAGGGCAAAAGCTCGCTTGATCTTGATTTTCAATTTTGACTGTACATAAAGTCAATAAGCAATGTCCCCAGTCTTAACAGACTTGGTTAATTTCTCAGGTGATCATATGGCCATAAAATTTTGTAAGTCTTTACAACAGACATATAACTACAAATGCAAGAGAAAAACGGGTTGAACAGCCAATATAATTTATATGGAAAGGAACAGCAGAACCCACCAGCGCCAACCACTGACAGTAATAATCATCCACAAAACAAGGGAATAAACAATCTATGTGCATTAGATATTAAACGTGTTCAAATATTACAAACTGAAGAGCAACAGAGAGGAAAAAAAATG
Organism: Protopterus annectens; assembly: GCF_019279795.1. Classification (NCBI taxonomy): domain Eukaryota; kingdom Metazoa; phylum Chordata; order Ceratodontiformes; family Protopteridae; genus Protopterus; species Protopterus annectens. The sequence continues at coordinate 938,823,467 of NC_056731.1, read as the reverse complement.
TCAGTATTGATGACCAGCCACTACCACTTTAATGTCTAGTTTCATACACAACAATCAAAAGTGTAAAAAAGTAGCTGCAGCCAAATCAGTATGATCCAAATCATACCTCTCAATGTGCAGACACCGAAAGTAGGAACAAAGGCTCTTGAAAAGTATAAACATTCAGTTCAAAATATGGACATCTAATTAGCAAATAAATTGAATATCAAATAACTCTTTCCACTTCCAGCAGTATGTCAGATACTACTCAGAAAATCACGTGATGAGGAGAATTAAGAAAACTTTGTAAAGGGGCAAATAAAGCTTAAAAACAGAGAGACACATCCAAAAATAGGAACATCTGTTCAGGGGTAAATCAGACTTGAAAATAGGGATAGTTGAGAGGTCTGATCCAAACCAGGGCAGCTGCAGACAAATCAGTATGGCCATGACCAGGAGATGCAAATATAAACCAGCATCTCAACTTGAGAGACAAAAGAAAAATCTCTTACAACCTCTAAACGCAGTAAATCACATCTAGCTGTATAAAGACTGTCCTGAACAAGCTGTCTGTGTGTGTGTGTGTGTGTGTGTGGGGGGGGGGGGGGGGGTTGGTGAGAAAGAAGGGCTCCTTGCATATAGGTAGAAAATTAAACATAATCATACATTAATTTATGGAACAGCACAAAATGATTATCATCCAGAGGTGCACTATAACCTACACTTTTATGAATCAGTAGCTGGAGTTAAAATGGAGGAAGGGTTATTTTTTTAACAGTACACACTGTACTTAAATGGAACTTAAAATCAGATTTCAGTTTAAAAGAAATATTGGCAAAGTTCTGATAGTCACTTACTTAATACTACAGTTCTGGAGAGAATTACCTCATCACAACCCTTTATGGTATTAGCTTAATTAAAAAGATGCAAGAAAATTACTCTTAAGCCTGTCCTTTTTTGATGTTTGTGCAATAAGAGGGAATCATCAGACATGCATTTTAATAATCAACGCTTAAATTACAGTCTTGGGGACACACTAGTCAAATTACATAATAAATCAGGTCCACAAACAGAATTAAAAGTACAGTTTTGTACCTACCATAAATGTAGATGTTCGAAGATCCACATTGCTGCAGTCCTTACTTATGGGTAGTCCGCTGTCCTCGGTCGGCCCGAATACCAAAGTATTAGGCTGACGTCGGTCATGGGCGCACAGCCCTGACATCAGAGCATCAGGGTATAAAAGCGCATGACCGACGTCATATCCTCAGTCTTTTCTTGCCCCAGATGTCAGAAGGCCCTAAAAGAAAGGCCAGAGCCAAAAAACAGAGTACCTTCCCAAAAGATATGCCCAACTACAGCCATCACCCAAACCATATAACCATGCTAAGCTACAGAGGGGAAGGAGGAGGGAATTGACTGCAGCAATGTGGATCTTCGAACATCTACATTTATGGTAGGTACAAAACTGTACTATGTTCTTCATCTCACATTGCTGCAGTCCTTACTTATGGGTAGAATCCCAAAGCAACGGGAAAGGGAGGTTGGAAAATCATAAAGCATTAGGGGCTGCTAAAATGCCCTGTAAAATTGCAGTGGCAAATCCAGCCCTAGACTTAGAATAAAGAGGAAGGTGGTAATGTTTAGAAAAAGTATGTACTGAACTCCAAGTGGCTGCTTCCAAAATATCCTTTGTAGCTACCCCCCTTAGAAAGGCAGTAGAAGTTGCAGTAGCTCTAGTGGAATGAGGTCTGATCCCAGTCGGAATCTCCTTACCATGATGGGAATAACAAAAAAAAATACAAAACCCAATCCATTTAGAAATAGTTTGTTTCGAAACAGGTTTACCCTGTGAACCCAAAGCAAAAGAAACAAACAACTGCTGAGACTGTCTGAACTCCTTGGTTCTGCTCAAATAATAACGCAACTGCCTGTTAATATCCAAAGTATGCAAAATCTTCTCCCCTTTATTTTGAGGATTTGCATAAAAAGTAGGCAAATGAATAGTTTGGTTTAAGGCCACACTAGAAACCACTTTAGGCATAAAGGAAGGATTAGTACGCAAAGATACCCTATCCTTATGAAAAATCAAGAAAGGCTCCACTGCCATAAGGGCCTGTAATTCAGAAACCCTTCTTGCAGAAGTAATGGCCAACAAAAAAGCAGTTTTCCATGACAAATACTTTAACTCGGCCGTAGCTGCAGGCTCAAAAGGTTGTAGAGTAAGCTTTTCCAACACAAAATTGAGATCCCAAGCAGGAGTAGGAGCTCTACGTGGGGGTCTTATGTTCTTTGCCCCTCTGAGAAACTGCTTAAACAAAGGATGAGAGAATAAAGGAGGGTCACTGTCATAATTAGCCGAAATGGCTGCAGCATGAACCTTTATGGAGGAGAAGGACAAACCTTTATCTAATAACTCAGTAAGATATTGTAAGGAAGCACTCAAATTAGGCTTGGAAACATCAAAGTCCTTCCCTTTGCTCCAAATAAAAAATCTCCTCCATTTATCAGCATAAACTTTCCTTGTACTAGGCCTCCTGGCCTCCAAAATAACATTCAAAACTTGTTGTGGAAGCTGAGAACCTCCAGAATCTAAAACAGAATATGCCAGGCTGTTAGATGCAGAGACTGAATTCTGATATTGAGAAAGTGATTGCCTTCCTGAGACAAAAGGTGTGGAATCAAAGGCAGAGGCCATGGAGGCTCTCGGACCAAACTCCTCAGTAGTGGGTACCAGTGTTGTCGAGGCCAATCCGGTGCTATCAGGATCATGGATGGCTTGTCTTGTCTGGCCTTCAAGAGAACCTTGGGCAGAAGAGGTAGAGGTGGAAAGGCATATACATGAAGATTGTTCCAACTGAACGACAGAGCGTCCACCTTCCAAGCTGTGGGATGAAACCTTTTTGTGCAAAACTTTGGCAACTGGTAATTTAGTGGGGAAGCGAACAGATCTATGTCTGGAGTTCCCCATGACACTGTCAACTTTTGAAATACCTGAGGATCCAATTTCCACTCGTGAGGATCCACTATTTGTCTGCTCAATACATCTGCTAAGGAGTTCTGTGCTCCTGGTAGAAATCTTGCCTGAAGATTGAGGTTGTAACTGAGAGCTGTTTCCCACAAAATCATCGCTTGTCTGCAAAGAGGGTACGAATGAGTTCCCCCTTGCTTGTTGATGTACCACATGACAGTTGTGTTGTCTGTTAGAATCAACACCTGCCCTGGGTGAAGTAAATCCTTGAAAGCCATTAATGCAAATTGTACTGCTAACATCTCCTTCAAGTTGATATGCAAATGTTGAAGTTTGGCAGGCCACATGTCTTGCACCCATTTCCCATTGAGGTGTGCTCCCCAAGCCTTGTCCGAGGCATCCGTCATTAGAATCTGACTCGCCTCTGGTCGGGTCACAGAGAGTCCCTTGTTTAGGTGACATTCCTGAGCCCACCACAAAAATTCCTTCTGAATGCAAGGTATTATTTGAATGACAGTGTCTAGATCCTGGCAGTGTTGTGTCCATAGATTTTTGAGATACCATTGAAGCTTCCTCATATGCAATTTGGCATTGGGAAGCACCAGAATACAAGATGCCATGAACCCCAAGGCTTGAAGGACTGTCCTTGCAGTCAGCCTGGACTGTAGAGACATTTGATGGAAATAAAGTGAAAGACTTTTCTGTTTGTCCGGGGTCAAAAAGGCCATCTGGGAAGCTGTATTCAGTCTCACACCCAGAAAGCACATGTCTTGAGAGGGTACTAGACTGGACTTTGTTTCTCTCACAGAATACCCTAGGCATCTTAACACTACCATCACATACCGTAGATGCTGAAGAAGCTTGTCCTTGTCTTGTGCAATAATCAGGCAATCGTCCAAATAAGGATAAATTTGTATTCCTTCCATCCTGAAAAAGGCTATCACTGGAGCCAGAACCTTTGTGAACACCCTGGGCGCAGTAGATAAGCCAAAGGGCAATGCAGAGAACTGATAATGTAAATTTCCAGCTCGAAAACGCAGGTACTTCCTGCAACTGGGCCTGATAGGAACATGAAGATAAGCCTCTTTTAGATCCAGAGTTACCATCCAGTGATCTTTTCCCAGCAGAGGCAAAAGCTGTTGTAATGTCAACATTTTGAACTTTGGAATGTCCAAATAAGTGTTGAGGAGAGATAAATCCAAAATCGGTCTCCACGTGTTCCCTTTCTTTGGTACTAGAAACAGGCGGGAATAAAACCCTAGACCCACTTCTGAAGGAGGTACTGGCTGCATGGCTCCCATGTGAAGAAGTAATGAAATCTGCTTGTGAGCCTCCATCCTTTGCCGAGGAGGAATGTCTGGCATACCTTTGAAAGGAGGCAATGTATGGAAATAAAACTTGTACCCTTTGTTTATAATGTCCAACACCCATTTGTCTTGGGTGACTAAAAACCAATTTTGCTTGAAGAGAGCTAGCTTTCCTCCCAAAGGAGCTGCCAGGCAAGAAGAATCTGGCAGCTGAAAATGCAGGTCATTGGGCCTGTTTACGAAAGGACTGGCCCCTACCCTCACCAGCAGATTGAGCAGGCGAACTCCAGGTTCTAGGCCTAAAGGTACTCTGAGCTCTGCCCCTACCACGCCTAAATCTACCCCTAGACTGGGAATCAGAAGAAGGGTACGTCCACCCCTTAGCAGGCCAATTTCTACTAAACTTAGGAGGTTGAACCTGCAAAAAATCTTTAACAGTCTGCATAGACTTAGCCTTGTCCTCCATTTTCTTCAAAACAGACTCCACAGGAGGACCAAACAACACTTCGGACTGTAAAGGGGCATCCAGAATTCTAGACTTAACATGTTCAGATAAATTCTGATCCTTAAGCCAGGCATGCCTACGAAGAACTGAACCAGTGGCAGCCACTCTAGAAGAAGCCTGCAAAGCATCAAAGCCACACTGCAAAGAATGTTTCCCCACCTGTTCAGAAACATGCACCAAATCTTGCAATTCTTTACACTCTATGCCCTCCGCCAAAGCATCCACTTTCGATTTTAGCTGAGAAAGGAGGAAATTCTGATATTTCAACATATGAAACTGGCAATTTAAAGCCCTCATTGTCAAAGTAGAAGAGGTGTACACCTTCTTACCCCATCTGTCCAAAGCTCTAGCTTCCTTATCTAGAGGAACCGGATTCTTTACAACAGAAGCCCTAACACCCTTAGGCCCCTGACTAATAGTTTCTGGGTCCGCCCTAGGACTCTTATATAGGTATTTATGAGCCTCAGGTACCCTATAATACCTGTCCGGTTTAACTGGTGCAGGAGGCATAGAATCTGGATTAAATGAGGCCTCCGAAAAAACATCCTGAACAACATCCAAAACAGGAGGAATAGCCAAGGGTCTGTGCTGTGGTAAAAACAAGAACTCTCTAAGCCTCTTCCTGGAATCTGAGTAATCCTGTCCTTCCCACTTAAAATGTTCCCTCATAGAGTGTAAGGTTTCTGAAAATGAAAAATCCTCTGGAGGGGAAGCAGAAGGAGTAGAGTCCTCTGCATCGGAATCCGAATAAGGAGGAAAATCCTGAATATCCTCAGTAGAAGACTCAGAATCATCTGAGGCCTGCTCCAAAATTTCCAACTCTGGCTCTACCCTGGGCCTCTTATCAGGAGGGGGCATGGAACCTCTAATTAAAGAAATCAAATCTTCTGCCATTTTAAGCATATGCTTCTTAGGTACAGACCCAGAAGAACCAGAACTAACTCCAGAAGAAGGCAAAACAGTCCTGCCCTTAGAAGGAGCCCTAGAAACAGTAGCAGAAGGCCTAACCCCCTTAGGCAAAGAAGGGAGAATAGTAACCTGAGAGGCCCCTTCAGCCTGACCTGACTCCTGTGATGCCACATCCTGTAAAATCAAGGTTTCCCCCTGAGACTCAACAGAAACTTCAGCCAGATCCACCTGTTCCACTGCAGTCTCTAAAGGACCGGCGTCCGAAATGGACGAATCATCCTGTCTAGCCTTTACAGATTTGTCTTTACGCTTCTTGGAAGCGGCCGGAGGATCCGACGGCATATTATAATTACACCGTTTGCCAAAAACTAACCTAGCGCAATCTAGCCTTCTCTTAATAGTGCGCTTATTAAACCTAGCACAAAACCGACACCCAACCACGTGCTCGGTCCCAAGCAAGGATACAAAGCGGTGGTAATCCCTATGCGGTATCTGCTTCCCACAAGAAATACAATTATTCACTTTTTCTGACATCCGTAAACAACTGAGGCAAGAAAAACAAAAATGCTCCCAACGGGGTACTTAGCCCAACTTGGTATGTCTGAAACTCCGAAAACGAAAAATTTCAGAAAGCCGAACGGCACTTGCAACGCTGCTTCTGCATCGGACCATGCGGCAAAAAAGACTGAGGATATGACGTCGGTCATGCGCTTTTATACCCTGACGCTCTGATGTCAGGGCTGTGCGCCCATGATCGACGTCAGCCTAATACTTTGGTATTCGGGCCGACCGAGGACAGCGGACTACCCATAAGTAAGGACTGCAGCAATGTGAGATGAAGAACATCTTACTTCAAACAGCCTGGTAAATAAATAGTTCCTTCACCACTGCCTTTTTAGAAAGAGTGAAAGGATACTGACAACTACTAAGTGAAAACATAAGAAACAGATTTTTAATACTGTTCAGAACAAAATGACTAAACAAAAACCTTAAATTATTTTAAAAATTATCACATTAAACATATTTTAGCTCAAAAAACAAACATGACATCACTTGAAGGGTAAAGCACTGAAAACATTGCTGTTTCCTTTAAATATTTGTCAAGCAGCCATTAACTGGCAAACAGGGATAAAGTCCTGACTATGGCATGAGACAACTTGGTTCAATTAGCACCACAGATATCTGCTGGAGTGAGAGGTTAAGAATGTTTATCATGGGGGGGGAGGGTTGAGAGGACATGGCCATCGAATGCAATGCAACTATACCAGAAAACAGGGAATGGTAATGCAATCAAAGTCAGTGTGCTAAACAGTCACAGCCCTTAAGGCCAAACACAATGCCAGACACACTTGTTATAGGTGACTCCATAGTCAGACACACTGACGTCCCACTCACCAGACTGAACAAGGAAAAGATCACAGTAAGCTGCCTGTCGGGCGCTAGAATCCGCCACATAACACAAGCACTCAGGTCACTCCACAGCAAGTACAAGTATGACTCAGTCATTGTCCATGCCGGTGTGAATGACCTGAGACGTACCTCCCTGGACTACATGAAAAGAGACATAGAGGAGCTCTCAGATTATGTAGCCCAGGCCGGTATGACCCTGACCCTGAGCAGTATCCTACCCTCACCAAGAATGATGCCACAATACAGAGACAAAATGATCAGCTTTAATAATTGGCTTAATTACTGGTGTCATTCTAAGGGGATCCAATGTCTGTCTGCCTGGGATGACATGCTTGACAAGCCACACTGCTTCACAAGGGACGGCTTGCACCTGTCACCCCTGGGCTTCCGGATATTGGCAAAGGCTCTTGCCACCCCCATAGTGCCTTTTTAGGCAAGGCTCAAATGATAAACCTACCACCCTAGAAAACAAAAATGGAAAAAACTAAGGGTAATACTGCTCAATGCCAGACGTCTAAACCTCAAGATGCACACCCTCGAAGCCCTCCTCAGTATGGAGAACATCGATGTCTGTGCTGTGACTGAAACCTGGTTCAAGGCTCCTGAGAGCACCCCAGCACTATCAGGTTATACCTCATATCATGCCCGCCCCAAAATCCGGACCGAACCACAAAAGGAGGGGGAGTATCCATATTCATAAAGGATACCCACACCTCCAGGTTAGTGGCAATGCACGAAGCATCGGAGACCATCCAGGTGCAATTAACCATTGGTAAAACTGCCCTACAGTTTGTAGCATGCTACAGACCACCCTCTCAAACTCAGGAAACCCACACAGCCTTCCTGAAGACACTGGAGAGTATGAATGTCTCTCCAAACACCATCATATTGGGTGACTTCAACTACCCAAACATAGACTGGGAACATTACTCAAGCCCCAACACCCTAGCCCAATGGTTCCTGGAGTTCATAAACTCAAATGCTATGGAACAACTAGTCACCATTCCCACAAGAGGAGAAAATATACTAGACCTGATCATCACAAACATGGGGACAAAATGCTCCACACCGAAGTATATCCCTCATTGGTGAGATCAGACCATAAATTAAACTCACTGGAGATCCACATCCCGCCCCAACCCCAGCAAAAGACCACAGTGAAGAACTTCTCAAAAGCAAACTTCACACTTCTTAAGACTGGAGTGGTATCCTTCAAGGCCCCCGAGCCAGTGGAAACCACAACCCACGCTGCTGAAACCCTTACAAATGGCTTCTACGAGCACCTCCAGGAATGTATGGATCAAGCAATCCCTAATAAAATCAAGACCCTTTCCACCAAAGGCAGGCGCCCGGTCTGGTGGACCCCAGCCATAAACAAACTCTACAACAAGAGGAGAAAGCTACTACATGACAGAGCAAAATCCCTAAAAGGGAAGGCATCTCTGATCAATACTAGCAAAAAACTACGATCACTCATAAAATCATCCAAGGCCAACTTTGAGAGATAAATCGCTAAAGACACAAAAGACAATCATAAGGCCTTCTTTAGCTATGTTAGAAACCTGGGTGGAAACTCCCAGATATGCTCAGAATTAGTCCAAAATGATACAAAAATCACTGAACCCACAGACATTGCCAACATACTGGCAGACAGGTTCAGTGCAAATTTCTCCTCCCTCCCCCAAAAGGAGAAATATCTAGCCCACCAGAGTCGAGCCTCCCAAACATCTCATATGCCCAGGGGAGAGCTGCTCTCTCTAAAGCAAAAAGCACATCATCAATGGGACCGGACGGTGTCCCCGGCTGTGTGCTACACGAACTCAATGAGGAACTAAACCCACACATAAGGCTGCTGTTTAATCTTAGCCTTACTACAGGATACGTACCCAAAGAATGGCGTACGGCAACTGTGGTCCTACTCCACAAAGGCGGTGCTTCTACGGACCCTGGAAATTACCGCCCCATAAGCTTGACGAGCCTTGTCTGCAAGGCTATGGAGAGGATCATAATGGAACTCATAAATAAAGACATTGGGGACCTACAGACACTGGATCCTACCCAATTTGGCTTTGTCAAGGGCAGATCCTGCCTCTTGAACTTGGTCGACTTTTTCGAAACAGTCACTAAGGCCATTGATGAGGGTAAGGCAGTTCACACAGCCTACCTTGACCTAGCAAAAGCGTTCGACACAATACCCCACTCGGGCATCATAGAAAAGCTCACCAGCTTAGATGTAAACCCATATGTCACAAGATGGGTTGCAAACTGGCTCAAGGACAGAACCCACAGGGTTAGAGTTGCTGGTGCCATGTCAAACTCTAAGCCAGTCACGAACGGTGTCCCACAGGGCTCAGTCCTGGGCCCCCTCTTGTTCGGTATTTATTTTTCTGAAGTGCAGGCAAACATAGGGGGATTGTGGCTGACATAATTTGCAGATGACTGCAAACTGGGCACCATAATTGACACTCCATCAGACACAGACATCCTCCAGAGAGGTCTCATAGAAATGGATAACTGGTGCCAGAGCCATGGCCTTAAGCTAAATGCCAAAAAATGTATAGTCATACCCTTTGGGAAAAACAAGATAACCCCTAATTACCACATAGGTGGTAATCCATTAAACACGGAAGAAGTTATCAGGGACCTGGGGACCCAAGTTGACAGTAACCTCTCTTTTGACACTCACATTGCCAAAGTGGTTAGGAAGACCTTCTACATTGCCCACCTGATCATGAAGGGATTCACATCCAGATCAGGAGAGGTCATTGTACCCCTGTACTCTTCACTTATCAGACCAATGATTGAGTACAACGCCCATTTGGAATGTACCTTACCCGACACCTGCAGCAGTTGGAAAGACCCCAAAAGTTCCTCACCAAAAGGATAAAGGGGCTCAAACATATGTCATACGCTGCCCGACTGAAGAAACTCCAGCTCTATTCAGTCGCATACCGCCTGCTCAGAGGTGATCTGTGCCTGACATACAAGGCCATGTCCAACCCGGAATTAATGGACATGCTCCACCTCAAAAAATCCAAATCCACCAGAGCCATGAGAGCAAGAGACTTAAACCTCAACACGGATATAAATAGGACGTGCTGGAGGGACAGATTCATCACCCAGAGACTCCCTACACTATGGAACAGAATCCCAGTCCATGTGAGGCAGAGCCCATCACTGACTCTGTTCAAGAGAAATCTTGACGAGTGGATGGGAGATTGTAGGTTGACCCCGGGAATCATCTCTGTGTCACTGCTGGACAGAGGCACAGCAAACTAATGGGTATAGTATTCTCATCCTAAGGGGTGGTGAAAGCCACACACACTCTGGCTAGGCTTATAAATGCCCTAGGGCAGATAGCCTAGTATGAACCTATGAACCTAAAAGAAGACCTTTGGGAGGATGGGCGTTTGACTGCCAAGCAAAAAAAAAAAAAAATGGTAGCCCTCAACATTGGTGTAAGGGAGCATACACTCAGACAGAGATGACATTCTAGTTCCAGTAGTGACACAGGTCGCTCTGCTTCCATTAAGGCCCAGGTTTACAGCCAATACCATATGCCCTCATTGCTAGAATGATGGCAAAGGCACAAAGCACTCTCATGGCTACCTGACTGCTGGAGACTCTGGGTGGCTCTTGCTTTTGTGCTGGGTTTTCCCCAATAGTGGCTGCTAGCAAATGTGCTCAAGTCAGAGAAGGTGTGCTGGTCAGCAGGCAAGGGAACAAAGAGCAAATAAGAAAAAAACATCCATAATATGTTTAAATCATACTAAACATTTAGTAATAAATATTCTTCTACCTACTTAAAGACCTAAACAAATTCTCCTCAGGAAATTCAATATGACAGCAGCTCCACAAAAGCAATTTTCCCTATGCAATCTATCTGTGAAA